>NC_041046.1:38947685-39038385 GCF_900634775.1 Gouania willdenowi
ATAATGTAAAAAGAAAAATTACTTGTTTAAGAATATACTCAAAGTATATGTACCCAGAAAAATAACCAATTACCGTAACGCGAGTACTTATTACTTTCCCCTCTGGCAGTAAGCGATCAGTTAACATAACTAGCATGAATCTAATTACATGGAACAGGAAGGTGTTGTGATGTTTAAATTTACCAAGTTAACCTTTTTAACACAGATTGTCCTGTTCAAGTAACACTGTAAAAGCTACAGAAAAGATAGTAATTAATTTTACAACAAAACTTTTCATTATGAACTCTGTTTACATAGCTTACTTAACTAAAACATGTGAACACTAAACACACATTCGCTTGACTAATGAAAATAATTCTATTTTAGTTTAATAAAATATGAAGTGGAATTTTAACTTCCTTTGCGGTTACAAATTGTCCAAAATAAAGGCATAGAGAAGTCATTTTAACAAAGGTAATGATACCATAATAGAGCAGGGTAGTTTATATGACCAGCTGGTTTCAATCAATCAATCAATCTTTATTTGTATAGCGCCAAATCATAACCAATGGTATCTCAAGGCACTTTACAGTAGAGCAGTCTTAAGGACGGACTCTTCATTTTATGGATACACACATATGCATATATACGTATATACACATACATATGTATCCCACACCCAACATGAATTCATCATGGCGGCAAGGAAAACCTTCTGTTAAGCAGCAGGAACCTTGTGTGGATCCCATTCCTATGATGAACAGCCATCCACGTTATGCTGTGTTGGGTGTGTGCAGAGGAAAGGGTGGAGACAGAGTTGTTGAGACTCTGTAACTCCACACTGAGGATCCCACGGACCTGCAAGACAAAAGCCAGAAGGAGTACAGGAGCAAACACACAAGGGAAGAAGCAGACATAGAGGGAGTGTTTGAGAGAGGAATGGGACCCTCTCCGGTCCCTCTCTAACCTAAATGACCTCTCTCTTAACGCCCTCTCCAACCTCTCTCCAACTGAGCATGCCAGACCCCCCCCCCCGGCAGTCTATGCCTATTGCATCTTAATTATGAGCTATGAGCTGGTTCCTAACTAAAAGCTTTATCAAAGAGGAATGTTTTGAGCCTGGTTTGGGAGTTAACTTTTTTAGCTAGAATTTTTTATAAAGTTATGGTATCAGATCCAGCTGAGCTCCTGCTTCCTGGATTTTCCTTTCAGAATGCTGCCCCCTGCTGTTACAAAGCTTAATGTGCATGTTCTCTTCCAGCAGGTTTGTTTTTATGGGTATTTTAAGTTTGAAGACAAAGCAGTGCAGTTTAAGTGTCAAAAGATTTAAGTTTCACTTTCAGTAAAGCATGTTACATAAGCACTTAAATGTTTAAGGTTGCCTTTACTCAGCTATTAAGGTGATGCTCTGGTCATATTTTTGTTGACGTTGGCAGTTTATTTTTAACACAACTTGTCATCAGGCTAGAAAAACTGAGATCATGATATACTCACACTTTATTATTTATATGATGAAGTACAAACCAGGGCACATTGTTTAATTTGATCTACTTTATGTCAAACTTGTCTGTATTTGGCCCCTGAATTTAACAGTTAATATAGAAAAACTCAAAGGCTTGTTTACTTTGTGTCAACTTTATTGGAGCATTTATTCAGTTGGGCACTCCACTTTTCCACTGTTGATGTCATCAATGACATCATGAGGAGGGCGACCATCAATGGTGCAGCCCACAGACTGGGCGGTTCCCAGGATCTCCTTAATGGTTCCTTAGGAAAACCAAACAGAAACAGTCAGAATAAACGATCACCTTTTATCAATAACTATTAGTTACATTTATCATTTATATTTTAAGGCGAGTCTGTTCCATGCTTTACGGCACAGAGCAGCCCATCGATGAGGACCGCTCTGTTTCCTAAAGCTGGGTCACTTTAAGCCTCCACTGGACTTTGCAGTAGCCACAGTCAGACCAGCAAAGTGGCGGGAGGCTGAGGACCAATCACGTTTGAGACGTACCAGAGAGCTCTCTGGCGATGGAGCGAGGCCTCATAACACGAGCTACGCCCACGATCTCGTCGAAGGTCACGCTGCCGCTGTGCTTAACTAGAAGATGAAGTGACAATTAGTGGCCACAACAACAGACTTCATACGTAGTGGTGCGTTCAGGGAAACTCACTGTTCTTGACCTTCTTGCGGTCACGAGGAGGCTCCTTCAGGGCTTTGATGATCAAAGCAGATGCAGAGGGAACAACCTCGATCTGAAACGGCATCAGATTTCAGAAGTTTAAAAACTTGAAATTTTAAAGAATGTTGCTTTTATACTTAAATGCAATAACAAAACTTAAACTAACAAAAAAAAAGCACAATTAGAGATTGTTAATTTTTTGACAACTATTTTCAAACATTTAGTGTTTAATAGGGCTGGGTGACAAGACCCAAAACTCATCTTGACATTTTACTGAAACTGGATATGTAAGATATAAATCTCCATATTTTTAACTAAAAGTCTGACCAGAAATACAATTCTGGGTTAAATTTGCTGATGCAAAAATGCCACAAGCACATTAATTACCAAAAGCTGCACTATATGTGCCACTTTTGGCTTTTTCTCTCATAAGGGACAGTACATGTGAGTGAGTTCTGTGTGTGATTGTTTAGGTAAAGGTCTGGGTTAGGACACACTCAAATCTATTTAACTGTGCTTTTCATAATGTTCTGAGAAGTAATGAAAACACCAACTTTTAGGGAGTAATTTAATATGGGAAAATTGTAAAGGACACTGGCTGTCCTCTGAATATTAAATACTTGTGACATGATAAATACAGTACTTTGATACAGGCAACATTGTCTTAATCTATCACCAAAATAAAAACTTTATACATCTTGAATCACGATATATTGCCCAGCTTTAGTGTTTTAGTATTTTGTCTGTTCAACATAAACTTAACTTCATTGATTTTTAAAAACTATGACAATCAGGTTCACATACCGCTGCCTGTCTGTTCTGGATGGTCAGCTTCACAGTGATCCTCAGGCCCTTCCAGTCTCCAGTTGCCTTGGCGATGTCATCACCAACCTTCTTTGGAGACTGAAGATTAAAAAAAAGATGTATATTAGGGGAAAGCAGTGAAAAACAGCAAAAACATCATTAGTTCTGGGTTTTTGTTCCGTGCTTTACGGCACAGAGCGAGCCACGGGCGAGGTCCGCCCTGTTTCCTAAAGCCGGGTCACTCTGAGCCTCCACTGGACTAAGCTCGGTCACAGACATACCGGCACAGTGGCGGGAGGCTTAAACGAATGACCACAATCAAAAGTCACTCACCAGACCCAGAGGTCCAATTTTGGGGGCCAGAGCTGACGTGGCACCGACCTCTCCTCCTGTGCACCTCATGTACACTGAAAGGAAAAAACAAAGGGCCGCTGCCATTTAGGAAACAAGGTGCCACGGTGTAAGTTGAGGATGCAAAATAAACATAGATCAAAACACAAATTATATGTTTACCCACCAATCTATGACAACATTGCAGATGCACAGGTTCAATTAATTACATTTCTCCAACAATGTCAAACAAATGTGACTGTAATGTACATATGGTGCACTATAGCAGATCTGATAATTAAAGTGTTGGATCAAACTTCTCTGGCTGAGGTAAAAAACCATTTGTATAAGGCTGAAACAGTAGCTTAATCACAAATAAAAACCATAAAACTAATGATTTTCATAAAGGTGCACAAGATCTACAACACTACAGATCACTGATAAAATACCAGAGGAGACAAGTAATGAACATAATTACTGTACTTCACTTGAGTTTATTTTTAGATTACTTTACTCATTTCTTTTCAATGAAATGAGCTTCACGGCGTAAAAAGTTACAAAACAAAAAACTATAAAGCTGCCCAGGATTTAATCAGTATTCACATTTCTTGAAACATTTTATCATAGTTTTCCCTTAATTCTCTAGACATTCAAACAAAAGACTTTTCTCCATGAAACAGTATTCTACAAGTTTTAAAAATAAGGAATTTGCTGGTTTATTTTTTTTTCTTAAGGTCATTTGTTTTACTTTTTACTTAAGTACATTTAATAGCATGTTCTATACTTTCACCAGAATTTTTCTCTTAAAAATCTATATTTTACTTTGAGTAATGGATACCAGTACCTTTGGTAGATATACATACCTCAAAGACCTTAAAATGTACATTCACAATCAAAAATCAGGACAGCTTTGTGTAATAAAAATATGGTAGGCTTCGTAACAGATTAAAATGCTGTGACTGACATCTTTGCAGGGAGCAGATATTACTGTACAAAGTGCGCCCCCTGTTGTATATCAGACGGTATTACAGAACCGGGTAGAATTAAATTATAGGAAAAATGTGGACACACAACTGACAATTTCTACAGATTATTGTGCATAAAATCTTCAGTAGTTAAGATCAACACTTAAAGAAACTACATCGACATCAAATCGTCACTAATTATGGCAAGGCCGACTATTAGCTTTAGCAGCTAACTAGCTTAAACCACGTGGCCTATCCCTTGCCTCCCCGTAAGTCATCACAAAAACTACATTTGACAATCAGATGCTAAAGACACATTTTAAATGATTTAACGTTCCACCGGCCACGTTTCTTTACCATTTCCACCGTTTTCTCAGCGGCTCGAGGCAGCGGAAACCGCCACATAGCGCCTCCATCTTGGCTCTGCGGCGTTTACCTACAACACGTACCGATTTTAATCTCGTTGGGGTCGAATTTGGGAGGCATGTTGGTGCCGTGTAGGTTGAGCTCAGTTCAGCTTGGGTTGGTGAAGGTGTCGGATGAACCCGGCTTCGGGACGACCGATTACTGTTGCACCGTCACCGCTAACGGGGAAGGAAAGAGACCGACAGAGGCTGCGCACGGGTTTATATACAGCTTTGAAATATCGCGAGAGCTGTGTGTGGTGACGTAATCACCCAAACGCGGATATTTTCTCCTTTTTTATGCTAAACGAAAATATACAAAAAATGGAATTAATTGTTTCTAATATTCTAAACTTGTGTATATTGGGGAAAAAACAAAACCCGACAAAAATGATTAAATCTTCTTTTCTTTCTTCTTTTTTTATTTTTAAAGATAAAAAAAAATAAAAATAAATAAATAAATAAATCTTACAAAATAATTGTAGAGCAGTGTTTCTCAAAAGGGGGTACGATAGCATTGGCAATACAGGGGGTACTTGAGAGACAGAGTGGAAAATGATCAAATGAAAGCATTAAAAACATGGGGTTTTCTAATGTTTATTTTTAGTTAAAAATGATAATCATAAATAATGATGATGAAATAATTTTGATTAGAACATAAACTGAAAATAAAAGGAACAGTGTTGGTCCCACACCAGACAGGAGATAACAGGAAATTATAAAACTAGCAGAAATGAATCCATTCAGGAGGCCTTATACACTGTTTCATTCCACTTATTTACAATGTTAGATTCTTTAAAATGTGTGTTATCCCTCATTCATTCTGTAATTATGCTCTATGGTTGTTTTTAATAGTATTCTGAGCAAAATATTGTAGTTGAATAAAGGGGGTACCTTGATTTAAAAATTAGTGAAAGGGGGTACGAGGGCCAAAAAAGTTTGAGAACCAATAGAGTTGTATTTTTTTTTTTTGACAAGAATGCTATGGTGGGTTCAGTTCTCGGGATGACACATCTATGAAAATCACAGATAATTTATCATTAATTGCTAATGTTTAATTAAGGCTTGAACAGAATACAGACAAGAAAATCAGAGAGTAAAAGGATTTAGGCTACATTTAAGATATCATTTACAACTACCCAAAGAATACAAATAGAAACCAGACAAGGATCGAGGAAAAAAATAATTCAGGTAAAATGTTGTGTTTTTTGTTTTGCAAGATGCATTTAAAGTAGTTTTTAGTGATTCAGACAGTGCATGAGGTCTGTTGCAGATGGTACAGGGCAGGCTTTTAATGTGTAAGTAAGAGACAAAAGGTATTCAAAGAAGATGATTCATTGTGGCAACCTGAAAAGGGGAAAATGCCATATGAAGACAAAATGTAGGCTACACAGATCAATAAATAGAAGATCATTTGCTCAACAAAGATGTAAGAGGTTGAAATCGCTGCTCAAAAGTTTGATTTGATCTCCACTGTAAACACTCTTTCTGACAATGTTGGAAAAGTTTTGCTTATTGCATTATGGGACTTGGAGTCCTGTAGACGGATGCATACATGTTTTCTTTTTTTTTTTTTTTTACTTCATTCCATTACTTATCATATTTACGCTAAGAATAATCTGCCAGCGATCCTTCCTTCCTGGCTTTTGTTGCAGAAACAGTTTTGTTTTTTTCGCCTGAATTATGGATTTCAAGTCCTCATTATTTTTTAAAGATTTATTCCTCTTAGTGATTTAAGTTTTTCTGCACGGTTTCTCCGTGTTTGGGATTGGTCTGATGCTGCAAATTCCACCACTTTTATGTGAGCGCGCACTGATCCAGGTTGGAAACTCAAGTTAACATGCAGATAACCAGCTTCATAGTACAGCTGCTAGGATTGTGAATGTTTGGTTAAAGTGAAGCACGCTAACGGGGAGATGTCCTGGATATATTTTCAGCTTTTCATAAAGGCTTGAGGTGTGTTCAGTAAACCTAACACAAAGCACAACATGTTTCCTTTCACAGCATCCACACACTGTTTGGTTTTTTTCTGGTGGATATTTCCTTGTAATCAACATGTAGCCTTTGTCTGGAGGCAATTGTGAGATATTGTGTTCATAAGTGTGAGACAGGCGAACATGGACTCGGTCTACAGCTGTTGAAAACAGATGGTAAACATTTTAATGTGATGTTAAGAGCCTAATCCGATTGAAACAATTCTAACTTCTGTCACACGCAATAAATCTAATAACGTGAGCGACTCTCTGCTCTGGGGCCTGAGCGTGATCCATATCTTAATAAATGTGCAGCGTTGAAATGCAACCGAGCAACAAAAATGAGCAGACACAATAACATTGTCTTTTTGCAGGGCAGGGTTTTATTTAATGGATGTGAAGCTGCTGAGAGAGAAAAGCCAATCTCTGACCCGCATCATGAACCGAGCCGAGGCCTCAGTGTGGTACGTGGGCGCAGAGTGGCCCCATCACATCCAGAACAAAAACACCCTCGGTTCTTTAACATCCTCCTGTCAGATCAGTGTTTTTTAGACGTTTGCCTCATCAGGACACAAGCTGCGTGCACAGAGCGTGTCCTGTTTGATTCCTGCAGGACTTCTGTTTGAATCAGAGCTGTTGGACAGGAATAGCAGCAGAACACAAGAGGGAGTAAAGTGGGTGAGAGGCAGAGATCATCACTGCTCTGCCTCTGCTGCTTAATATGCATCAGGAAAAGCCTGCAGGAGAATTCAGAAAACTCACCACCTGCTATACACGAGAAGAGTGTGTTTTGTGACACTGACACACTCTGGGGAAATGTCACGTGTGAACAAGTCTCTGGCTGTCGGACACAAGCCTTCTCTAGCCTTAGGAGGATTTCACTTCATGTTTGGCTGAGAAGCTGATTATTGACTCTCTGCCCTTCTCTGGGGCTGAACGGAGCTCACTTAAGGAGGAGATGGATGTCTTCTCCTGATGTTACTGATCTTCCCAGACCCTGACCTTTACAGCTCAGAGTGCCAAACATGGCAGAGTCTGCAATAATTCCCCTGGCATGTGGGTGTTTCAGAATACTCTTGTTTTTAATGAGTTCTCAAGGAGACTGCAGGATTCTAGGCTGAGAGCCAGGCGCTGATGTGGCCGCCTGAAAATAGGGTCATTGTATGGAGATGTCAATTAATCACACTGTTCTTCTGAGTCCTCATCACACCTACAGATGTGCTCATATGTATATCACACAAAAATGTGTTAAAAGTCTGTTTTATTTCTCTATTTAATAAGATTTAGGCCACATTTTGGTGTGTCTAAAGAAAAAAACCTACAACAATTTCAGGAAAGCACAAATGTTTCTACTGAACAGTTGGAATATCAGAGTTGACAAATAACAAAGTACAAATACTTCATTACTGTAGTTAAGTAGTTTTTTTCTGTTATTTCAACATTCAAAGTGTTTATTATCATGTACAGAGTAAGGAAACATGTTTCCCTGTACAATGAAATTCTTACTTTGCTGTCCACACTGGATGCATTCGAACTTTACTTGAGTATTTTCTGTGCAGGAATTCAATATGGTGGCCTTATTGAAAGCTGAGTGGTTTAACTTTTCCCAGTTTGATTCCATTCTGCGTAGACGCTCCAAGTCGCATCTGCTTATTTTGAGTTTGTTTATCGCATGAGTCTGAGTGTTAAGAGTTCTGCCCAATCCGTCAGAAAGTGACTGCAGCCTTCGCAAAACAGCAGCCAACGTATACCAGACTTTGCAATAATCAGGAAACTGTCAACTCTAATCAGCAGCATACCTGCTACCATAGTTTCAATTATGTAGACGTCTTCCACGTTCCTTGTGTATCCTGCCGCAGACGTTCCGTCCGGACAGGCGGGCTCACCTCTGCCTGTTCTTTTGTTGATAAAATTTGGTCCATTGCATTGAGAGACCAGCTGATCAAATCCATAATTTTGGTTTTTGGATAAAGATGTAGAGAGAGGCTCCTATTGGATTCAAACAAAAAGAGGAGAAAGCAGAGGGGTCAGCGTCCAAAGAAAAACCCTAAATGAAACCCTAAACTACAATACTTGAAGACACAAATTGTTGTATTACATACACTAACTCTCTTTTCTCTCAGACTCATATAATGATGTAGTTTTTCTTTTATTATTCAGTTTTTATCCTGGATAGTTTGTCAAGTCCAAAAAAACTCTTATTGGTTGAAATTGTCTTATTAGGCCAACAAAAAATAATTAGTGACTGTTGTTATCGTTGTGTGTCCATTTATTATGAATATTTCTGCAAAGACTTGTAACAATAATTCTAATTTTAGAGGAAAATCTTTTTATTTACCCTGAAGGTTGAGGATGATGATGAGCGATGAAGAGTAGGAGACAAATCATTGCCGATGAAGCACTCACTATTGTTTACTGTGGGTAGAACAGCCGAGGGGGAGGTTTTCAACATTTATGCTCCTGAGAAGGTTAACAATTCAAGCTTTTTTTTTTTTTACAAGCAAATCCTCAGAAACATTAAAGAGAGTGTTTGTGCACATGGAGCCACCCACCGAGTAATAAATATGAGACACTCACATCCATTTTTTACAATCAATTATCAAGCCGTCAGTATTCCCCATAACTTCACTTTGTTCAGAAAATAAACATGTTTTTTTCCAAACCAGTCTTATTAAAGGAATGGAAATGTCACGTTGTTTTCATATCTCCTGCTTGCTCTCTTTCTCTCACTCTCTCTGTGCCTGTCTCATCTTCATCTGAACCAAAGCTTGAGGAGGATGATGATGATGAGTAGAGAGGAAGAGGAAGATAAATCACAGAATGCGAGGTTGTTGTTTACCGTAGGCGGATCACGGGCAGGAGGAGGTTTGTAACATTCAAGCTCTGAAAAATGAAAAATCAATGGAGCTTTTCATCATTTTTTTCCCCCCAGTAAATAAACTTGAACTAAGACGAGGAAACGAAGGCTGTGGGTCACACAGGTTCTTCACAACTGGACCATCAAACACTGGAGATACATGAACTGCTCTGTTGAGTCTGGATCTCTGCTGCTGCATTGATATGTCACAGTTATGAAAAGAAAGAAAGAAAGAAAGAAAGAAAACCCCTAGGTGTGATTTTACTAGCATATTTCTGGACTATAAGTCACAGCAGTATATTAGTCACTTTCCTAGAAATGTAGTTCTTTCCTCAGAATAATATTATCTCATAAGTCGCTCCGGAATATAAGTCACATGCCAAACTGTAGGATGTCTGTATTTTCTTGGGGCAATGCTGTTAAAACCTTTTTGAAGTTGGAAGGAGGAGGATGAGATGTGTAGGCTACATTATTGGTTGATGATTCCGGTATATTCTCCCTTACAAGGTTTCACTAGCTGTGTTTCCATTACCCTTGGAAATGCGCAAGATCTAAATAGCGCAATAAAAACTGGTAATGGAAACACCTGATTATCAAAAAAACATTAAAATATTGCTGAAAAGTTTTTACGCCTTTATGAGGAGGAATTTTAGAAGTTTCAATATTGAAATGTGACACAAAAGTAATATGGAAACACTTTTTCCGCAAATTCACGTCACAGAACGTGACGTACCTGGTCACATGACCAATTCTCTCCAAGAAAACATGGCGCGGTAGGTGTAGACAGAAGAAGAGACCAAGACATTCTTAGCATTATACTTAAAAATGATTACTGCCACATTAGACGTGAAAAAAACAATGAATACAGAGTGATATAAGGAGGTTTGGAGCATCCATCTTCCTGCTGCGAAGTCCTGCGGGTTGATATTTCACGGTAGTTACATGGCTCCAAAAAAACCTTCAATGGAAACACGTCCAAAGCACAGTTATGCTTTGTCGACATTTAGAAATATCGCTTTTATTTTGCAAAAAATCTGTAATGGAATCCCAGTCAAATGTCTACAAATGTCTACAAACACCTGCTCCTCCTTACTGCTCCATGTCTGCATATCAGTCAGTTTAAAGCTTGTTATGGTCATTGTTTACTGTCGTCAAGCTGCTGCTAGCCTGCTATGCTACGTCTGCTAGCTCTAGAAACCAGTCTGTTTTTTTTTCATTCTGTCCTTGGGCGCGATAAGACATTGAAAAACCTAACGTGGTGGTTTGGATACTTCATGCTAGTTACAACAATAATTCATATTAAATGTATTGTAATATAAACAGGCTTTCTCTGGGCTCCCAGCTAGGCGAGAAATGTCTATGCTTGCGCTTTTGCACAAAGTGAAGTGATTTACATTTTAAAGTAATTTGCAACTCACATTTTTACTCACTAGATGGTGCTGCAGACTGGCTTAAAAATCCACGAATAGGTTGTTCCGCCGTATAAGTCACTTCCTCAATTTTAAACGAGAAAAAGTGCGACTCTTACTCTGGTTCTTCAAGCCTACGCCTCATCATTCTATCCCATATGACTTTTAGAAACAAATGGGTCGAGATCAATTCTTCTCAGACACAAATTGGATTTCCTGCTTTGGTCGTGATGTAAATTCACATAGTGATGAGTGTGAGCTGCTCCCTCAGTTTATTAGTTGGAGTAGACGGATGAAGAGTGTCAACAGTAAACGCTTCTTAATGGGATCATTTATTTACTGAGGCCGAGCACAGAAACCTGCACACAGTGGAGTTTAAAAAGCTCCTGCCCTCCCTCCATCCATCACCCATCCATTTATCCATCCATGTGATGAACAACCAATTCATGACCATTTCTGATCTACATGTGAGGAGAATCCTGGAAGTGACACATGATCTCGATGACCGTGATGAACGCTAAGTGCAGAGTTTCTAACCAACCAGATTTCCGACAGCGACGCGGTCGATGCTCAGTTTCAGGGCGATGATGTAAGAGATCCCGCAATGACATCTTAGAACCATGCACTGGGGTTTGGTTTCCTGTGCAAACATGTGTGTGTGTTTCCAACTGTCATTTCTACCATGAACATACAATACATGCACTTTTAATTTCTCTCTTTGTCTGCACATGCTGTCAAAGGTAAACACTACAAGAAGTGCAATCTTTTTAAGACAGCAATGCATGTTTTAAATTAATTTATTTTATTGCATATTGTGACCATCACTAGCCCTCCCTAAGGAAGGGTAAGAAACACTTTATTTTAGGGAGGATATAAAAAGAGAGGGCAGTGTTATATCTAGGTGAGGGGGAAGGGAACAGGGAGGAGAGACTCAAGGTAGGAAATGGAAAGGGTGGGGAAGAGTTGATTATTTTAAAGTGAGAGTGAGATATGATGTTGTAGTAACTTGTGCATATTGTGCTTCTTGTGTTGTGTACTCAAGCCAGTCTGGTGACAAGTGTGAAGGTTAGGTATAATGGTGGTGGTTGTGAATAGAGGGAAGGAGTAAGTGGTAATGTTGTGCCTATGGCTAAGCCCAGTACAAGTTTTATCCCACAGCCTAAGGCATGCCAGTGCATCCAAGACCAATGTGTGTGCGAGAACCGCTACTGCAAGCGCTGCCCCGTACCCAAAGATGCAGCCAGGCCAGCAGAAAGAATGGGGGTCAAGGAGCCCCAGGTCACCCCCTACATGGCCGAGCAGCCCCCCAGACACCTCCAAGATCCCAAGCCGAGAGGCAGCCACCACCCCCCACATACACACGCAAGAAAGCCCCAAGTACTCAAGTTACTGAAGTTGAGTTGCTTTTATGGGTGCTTATAATTTTTAAATCAGTAATTTTACTTGTACTTAATTATGTTTTAAAATAAGTAATTAGTTACATTCCTACACCCAACCATTATTGAGTAAATTATTACTTTTTTTCAATTTCCATTTCATTGAACATATTCCATTTGTTCTTTAGTCATGTCATTTCTGATCACAGCCCAGCCACTTTCCTGGGTTCAGGTTGGAGTTTCTGCCTAATATATTGTTACCCACATGGCACATTTGGCATGGCACTGTTTTAGAGTTCATAAATGTAGCTATACTTAGAGCCTGAGAATTCATCTGTGTTATTTTATTTAAAAAAGAATTGTGCATTTTGACAAACCTTTTATTTTTTACAGATGCCTTTGTAGAAATAATATTATCTTCGCTTCCTTTTTGAAGTTTATACATGAGATGTTTACTGTATGCAAGGGAAGCATGGCAAGATTTATTGCCAAACATAAATGTTGGAGGTGAAGGTAACTAGTAGAACTTACTTTAATTTGTACTTGAGTACAATTTCAATCAAGTAAACAGTACTTCTACTTGAGTAGGATATACAGTAATAATAATAATGCATTGGATTTTATATAGCGCTTTATCACAGACACTCAAAGAGCTTTACATAATGAAGGAATTAATTCTAGTAACAGTACACCTCTGCCTACAGGAGAAAGAGAGAGAGAGGAGAAAACATTCAGAGAACTACTGGGTGAATAGCTTGGATTAGAAAAACATTATTAATCCACAATGTGGAAACTCATTAGCCACCAAGTTGCACGCTTCACACATACAGTCCACAACATTACTTTAACATACAAATACAATCACAGAAGGTTCCCTGACAATCAAAACCTATAGCAGCATAACTCCAAAAAACAGCATGAGAATCACTTGAGCCAGTTCTGTAATCTTGCTTTAAAGAAGAGAGTCCTATGGGGAGCCTGATTGCTGAACACTCTGATCAGCTTTCTACTATATATATATCTCAAGCGTTGTGTTTTTCTGGGAAAAGAGGGCATTTTTAAATATATTGAATCTTGAATAATTTCAAATCTCATTTCAGATATTACAGAAATCCACTTAAAGAGAAGATGTTGTAGTTCAGTTACCACTTATAGCTGCAGATCACTCTATGGTGGCATGTGGTGTCTGTTTGAAGAGTGATGTGTAAAAATAAAAGCTTCTACCTTAGACTAAGGTCTGGGTGTGTTGAACAATGGGGTCATAATTCCCATGAATACAATGTCTTCAGACAGAGTAGACACACACAGACCTCAGGACTAACTACGGGGAATTTACCGCTCTGCTCTCCTGGCCTTCACTAGGGCTGAGCAGGCAGTTGTGTTGGCATTGATTTATTAGATATAAAGCTTCTTTTCACAGTTCCCAGAGGTAACTCATAACTATACGAAGGTTTATTCACTTTATGCAGCGGTTTCTCCTCAGAGCAAACAGACAGACAATGACTTACACCCCCATACAATCCTACTGACAACCTAGACTCCATTTACCCTAACATACATCATTTTTGGATTGGTGGGAGGACACCTAAGTACCCAGAGGAATATCATGCACAGGGAGAACTCCACAGAGACACGACCGTAGGCTACTTTCACACTGGAGGCAAATGACAATGAGATCCGATGTTTTTGCCCATATACAATTTGTATCCGATCTGTTAGAGACAGTCTTAACAAATCCGACCCAGGTCACTTTCATATGTGGTCCTAAATCTGATACGTATCCTATTTTTTGCAATGCGACTGTAGTCTGGATGGCCGAGGCGTTTTCTATCCGACTCCTACGTCATGCCGTAATAGTGGGGCGGTCACAGATGTGGTTACCGTGAATGTTCCTTTTGTCATTCGGAAATTTGAAATGAACTCCCCATCATTGAAGCCGCTGACATCCCTATCCCACCACTGTTGACTCCGACTCCGCATCCAAACAGTCCGTTGTAAAGATGTAGCAGCCATCACAGCAAATGGATAGAGCAATAAACCTGGTTCTCTTCTTTTTCAATCTCCTTAAAGTTATAAAGTTCTGTTGGAAAAGATCATTTCTCAGCACGACACACAGTCCTACACTGGACGCCTCCATATTTACTTTAAGCTGATATCCAGATTTTCTGAGAAATCTATGTTTATGTATGATTCTTTTGAAATGCGAAAAAACACCTAACTAGTCTTTTACTATTGTCTACTGCAGGTGGTCATTCATATACATTAATGTATATAAGTCCCTCCTTCATCCTATAGACGCCTATACAAATAGAAATGATGAGTGTGTCCAGCCAATAGGCTTTGACTTTCTGTTTTTGAGTCTGTCAATCAAAGTGAATGTGGAACTGTGCACGGAAACAAGGCAGTGTGTCACAACAGCAAACAGGTAAATATGATTTTGGCTCTAGCCTGACCCATAGACCTATATCAATGCGACCCGATGCGACCTTGTTATGTTACGGGATGCGCGTGCAGAAAAATAGAGGCGTGGCTTTTGGTAGATTGCAGAGGCAGTGGGAGGAAGTGGAGCTGTTTAGGGCGGGACATCGAGACCTCCTCTCAGAAACTCTGGATATCAGCTTTAAGGAAACACCTTAAAGGGGCTGCGGGGTCATGTGTCACCCAGGATACTTACCCCAATGAGAAGTCCTATTTTTTGGGCCACGCTTGGACCAAATGTGCAAAATCTTGACAAAGTTGGAAAGTCTAATAACAACCCAATTTCAACAACTACAATTGGACTAAAATTGGACCAAGTTGGACAATCCAATGACAACAAAATTTCAACGACTATATTGGGGCTAAATTTGCAGCAATTTTCTTGGCCAAAAGTTCCCCCATTTCAACAGCTAAATATTAGACTATGTTGGACTGTATAAGGAATAACCTAATTTCAAAGACTAGCTTGGTGCTAAATTTGGACCAATTTTGACAGTCTAAAAAAACCCCAATTTCAACGACTATTTTTGGGCTAAATAGAGGCTAAGATGTACAGTCCAGATATAGCCCGGGGAGTGTTATAACTGTCTCTGCCACACTTTTCGTCTAAGGTTTGTTGGCCTACATTGTTTCAGCTTTGGGTTGGACTGAGTGATAGGAGGACCAGATGAACAAGATGACCTACTGTTTACAGTGAGACCTCCAGCACTGTTTGTAAGCTGAGTCGGGGGGCTCAGTGTGTGTCGATATGTGTAAAACGATGCCGGCCTACATAACGTGATGCCTGCGTGTGGGCTCCCTGCGTCCTCACCCTGCACACTTCCTGTCATTCTTCTTTCCTGTTTATGAGAAATGGGAGATGTAGAGAACAAACAGAGCCTGAATGCATAATGAGACCATGCTGCCTTAATCGCTCCAGCAGCTTCTCTCACCAAGCTGCGCCTCACCGGTGGACTTGAGGCGGCCCATAAGGCCAGGATTTGATGCAGCACTTAATTAACAAGTGTTTGAGAGGAGTGTTTGTGCTCAATCAGGGGTGAGTTATCAGTTGCCCCGCTGCACAGGTCCCCTGGTGATTGGGCTCAAATTGAGAGTGCGAAGCAATTCCCAAGGAGTTTGTTATAATTTCTTCTGCCGCAGAGATTCCGCTGAACCGTGTTAACCCGCGCCGCAGGTTGCAAAAGCAGCTTAAGGTTTGCAAACGAGATGAAATGACAGGCAGCTCTGACTCCACAATAAATGTAAATGAGCTGCAGTTTATATTCACAACGTGGCTCAGCAGAGAAATGTCATCCAACAGAAAAAGTTCCTGCTCTGGCAATATCCACAACAACTCAATCACTGAGGCTACTACAAATACACACATTAGAATATACAAAACTCACACATTGGTAATAAGGACCAATCTGAGCATTATACAGAAAAGAACAAAGGTTATTAGTGCATTTCTGTTGTTATGTCATGTGTTTTTGGTAAAACTTTGTGTATTTGTGTTTTTTTTCTGTTATTTTTGTGGTCGTGTTCTTTATTTTTTTGTAGTCGTCTTTTAAGTTTTTTGGAGTTATTTTGTGTATTTTGTTAAAGGTTTTGTTAGTTTTCTCTATTTTTCTTAAGTTTTGGTCAACTTTTGGTTACCTTAGTGTATTTGTGTTATAATTTTTTGTGGGGGTATTTTTGATGTCCTTTTGCTCATTTTTGTTCTAATTATGTTTATGTTAGTTTTTTTGGTTCATTTTGTGTATTTTTTGTCATTTTACATCTGTTTCTGTTATTGCTGTTATCCTTTTGCATACATTTCTGTAATTTTAAATGATTTGTTCATTTACTTTGGAGGCTGCAGAAAATTAGACAGAGGGCCACATATGGTCCCCAGGCCACCTGTTGCCCATGGCTGAACAATAGAAGTCAAAGTGTGGGGTGAAAGTTTAGCGTGTCCCCATTGTTTAGTCCCTCACCATGTAACAGTGCTATGATTGTTTCTACTTGATCATCTTGTACGTAATAAAACAGCACTGCAGGGTCATAAAGGACTGAGCTGACTGATCCTGTCTTTGCTTTGCAGACTGGTTGCATACCAGCATGCTTTGTGGTTTGCCATCTTACGCCTTCCTTCCGCTCAGAGATTAATCCTGTAATCCTTGATATTCATCAGTCGTGAGGTTAGAGGTCGTCTCATCACAGGGGCAGGTCTGATCTTGCTAGATTGTTCCAGGCTACACTCCATCACTGATACTCAGCCTTTGTGCTGTGATGATTCCAAACTCCACCTGTGGTGAGCGGGAAATGAAACTTGTTCCCTTGTCGTCCTGTTTGTACTTGCTCAGCTTTTGGTTCTTCATCAATCTTCTCATTGATCTTCTCTGTTTCCATCATCCCTCTTCTGTTGGTCTCTGTTGGGGCTCAGCATCACCACACCTGACATTTTATTTATTCATGAAACCAATCAAAGCGGTATTAAGAACAGAAGAATACTCCTTTTAACAACGTTCATTTTATCTTTAAGGGACCAAACGATAAACTAAAAACACTATAGAGGGTCACCATCACATAATGCTTTGAACATAATTCTACTTTATGTTAGGGCAGCAATGGATTATTATTTTACTATAGTCATATATATCATTAAAATCAACATTTGAATCTTATAATCAAAACAATAACATAAATACTAACGTAGACGGCTGAAAACAGGCATCCCATGCAAGTATCATAGTGTCTTTGCAACATACAGTATGTCCCTAGAAGCGCTTTTGTAAGAATTAAAGATTAAAACAGTTGATTAAAAAGGAAACGTGAAATGGGAAAATAAAAACACATTTTACAGTGACAATTATGCAGAAAATCAAACATGAGGGCAGCTCTGTTGCCAAAATAACAAGTTTTTAGAGGGCTACTAATTTGGTGAGCCTCTAAAAAGTGGTGACGTCGATGGTGTGTTTCACATGTTCAGGTAAAGAATTCTAAATTTCACTCTTTTCACAGAGAGCAGTCTGAGCAAATGACTATTTGCAGAATGAAATGACACAGTTTCCATTTTAAGCTGCATTAGATGATGTGCTCTGTAGCTCTGTAGCCTCCTTATATACAGTATGTGCAGAAAGGTGGAGGAAGCAAGTCTGTTTAGCCATTTAAACACAAACTTTACATTATGGAGATGAATAAAAAAATGACTAAATTTGTATTTGTTTAAAACATGGCAGTGAAATCTAAGGATTTAATCCCTGACTGGTTTGTTTGAGACCAGATCAAACTGTTAAACCATATGAGAGGTGTGAATGTACCATCGTATTTTCAAACATTAAACTTATTACTTGTCAAGCATTGTCTTATCATCCTAAAACAAAATAGATCAACCCTAATGATTTGGCAAATCTTTTAAACATGGCTTTCAAAATTGAACTATTGAACTATTGAATATTGGGCCTAATGATTGGTTTGTATTACTCATGAAAACAATCTCCCTAGGGGACATTTATATATATATATATACTGTATATCTTTCCTTCCTTCCCGTTTCTTTAGTTTTCTAAAGTAATTACTTAACCATCTGTATTTTGTTCCTTGTTTTGTAGCGTAAAAATCTAAATTGGCAGTGGCAAAACATGTACCAATGCACGTTGTCTGAAAGTGTGCACTGTATTTTAATGCTCTCACAAAATGAAAATGTAAAATAATCACCAGATACTTATTTACCTGAAGTTGGACTTTGAGTGAATAATTCTACCAGCAGTGCGGGCAGTGTGGGCTCCACTGTGTGAGCTATCAACACCGTGCCATTCTGCTTCACCGATGTGTTCGTATTAGATCATTTTAATTCATATTCGTCAGATGAAACTTCTAAACAGGTAGAGTCGTCTGTTTCCCCTATTTAATATTATACCAAGTTTTATTTGATCAATCTTATACGTTTGGTGGAAGAGAGAGAGAAACCTTCACTGAATCCACATTTGTATTATCATGAGATGTTTTCTGATATATTTGCTGCTACAATGTCACTACATACGTGACTTTAATCTCAACAAAATCTTCTTCCTCTTGACAATAATCTCCGAGCCAACAGCTTTAGATCTGTTTATGTGAGGCTCAGAATAACGTCATCCATCTGTCAAATCAAAAAGCTTTTTAGAAAGGACAGGGATCTCTTACTCTTCCTCATTCCACTTTTTAAACCCCAAAACAGCAGAAACTGAAACCAATGTGTAAATCTGGTAATGTGGATATTTTACTTAAGTGGCAAGCTTTTATATTGAGGCGAGATTCTGATTTCTGATTGTAAGTTTTCTTTTTAGATTTGTTCAGATTACATAAAGGAAGTCAAGACGAAGCTTGTGGAGGTGAGCGTGGTGTATTCACTGCCACAAATCTGATCTAACAATGCAGAAAAAGAGCAGCTTACTTAAATGTTTGAGGTGCAAACAGTGAACAGAGAACAACAAACCAGGATAGCTCAGTGTTAGTGCAACTAAAAGGAAAATAATGCCTTAATATTGAATGAAAACCAGGGGACACCACAGGGATCACAAATGAAGACACACTTTCACTTAAAGGTACAGTTTGTTCCAGTTAAAACACTCACTTACTCAACCTACTTCAAGTGGTCTTAGAAAAAAGAACACAGTAAACATTTAGTACAATAACATTTGAGTGGATCAACAATAAAGCTTTAATTTACATTTATCAGAAGCTTTTATCCAAAGCAACGTATAATACGAGCAGTTAGGGTAAAGAGACTTGCTCAACATATAACTGTGATGGTCCATGTTAGATTCAAACTGGTGACCCTCTGAGTACAAGCTTGCTTCTTTAACCGTTACACCACCACGCAAATGTCATACATTTCATAAAAAGGTACAAAATCCCAGGAGACACAACAAAAAGGTTGAAAATGTCTATTTTCCCATGGAAAGAAGTTTAGTATAGTGTATTGTAGTATAGTACAGGATAGTGTAGTATAGTAGTGTAGCTAAGCATACTATAGTACTTTTGACTAGATTTACAGCAATATTTGTGAAATTTGTGATATTTTTTTTTCGTAAAAATGTCAATTTTAAATCTAAATATTAAATCTAAATCTAAATCTAAATGGTAAATGTTGAATCTAAATGTTAAATGTTTAATGTTAAATGTTAAATGGTAAATCTAAATGTTAAATGTTAAATGTTAAATGTTAAATGCTAAATATAAATGTTAAATGTTAAATGTTAAATTTTAAATGTTAAATCTAAATGGTAACTGTTAGATCTAAATATTTAGCTAATATGCAAATTCACTGGAAGTACCCAAATAAAAGATTTTGATTTAACATTTATATTTAAATGTAATATTTAGATTTAACATTTTGATTTAGATTTAACATTTTGATTTAGATTTAACATTTTGATTTAGATTTAACATTTTGATTTAGATTTAACATTTTGATTTAGATTTAACATTTTGATTTAGATTTATCATTTAACATTTTGATTTAGATTTAACATTTTAATTTAGATTTAACATTTTGATTTAGATTTAACATTTTGATTTAGATTTAACATTTTGATTTAGATTTATCATTTAACATTTAGATTTAGATTTAACATTGACGTTATATTTTCAAGAGAAATAAAACATCACAAATTTCACAAATATTGCTGTAAATCTGGTCAAAAGTAACAGAAAAAAAATCACATACATTTTTTAAACGTATTTTGTTGCTAAATGTTGCAAAAAGTTGGTGTTTATTGTAGTGTGCGCAACTTACTATCGACGCCCCATAAAATTCTGGGTCCGAATTTCCTCCGGACGTGACATTGAATAACGCTGAATGCGCGACCTCGACCGGAAGAGGAAGAAAAGAAGCACGGTGAACCAAACTACTGTTTGGTTCCACGGAGTCAAGAAGGTGCATGCACGTAAATAGCGCGTAAATAGCTTATTCACAGCATCAGCTACACTGCTATGAAGCGTTCACGAGCGCTCCCATGCCTGCTTGGCTGATGACTGTATACCTAGCGGCCTTTGTATCACTAAGTTGTTTTTCTTGATCCTGCTATGTGCACTAAAATGCAATAAGTTTGATAAAAGCTTTACACAACATTACGTGTGTGAGGTTGTGGCTGATTTGAGTGTTAACAACCTTAGAATGATGTGAAAATGAGGATCAAATACAAATACTAATAGATAAACTGGAAAGAGAAAAACAACTGGTGAAGCTCGTTTGAATGTAGTTTTAATTCTGAATCAAGCTGCAGTAATTCACAAAAAAGAGAAACAGAGTTCAAATACAATCAAACGTTTACTGTGAGCTTTTTGTTGAGTTGACCTTTGTTACCACGGCGATAGAAAACATCATCAAAGCCCTCAAACTGTCATCCTGCTGTGATCACGTTCCAACCCTGTGGAGAAGTCTTCACAGCCACGCGTGTCCTGCCTATTAGAACTGGATTCCAACCACCACCTGCTTCATGTAACACAGCAGTACAACAGTACAAATCACCAGTGACATAACCGCGTGTGTGTGTGTATGTGCAGTGCAGATACACACTGCGTTTCATCTTCTGCCTGTCTTTTTTAATCCTCTCTAGTTTCGGATGCACAAACTTTGTCAGTCAGGCTTTAAACAAAAGCTGTTCAAGCAGATCCAGTTTGTCTTTAATAGGCCCAGTTAGCTCTGCTCTATAAAACAAAAAGCTTCATCTCACTGAAACAGGGGTAGGGAGTATCTTTTCTTTGTGGATCGAACACTGTCGATCATCCACAGAATGACCACTGATAGGTGAGGAACGTTGATCATCTCCGCTTCACCTGAAAACCCAAACACTCAAGCTTTAAAGCAGCCCTTCTTTGATATTTCCGTTACATCTTGGAAAGTCTTTCTGTTTAAAAACTAAAAAACATTCACTTTTCTTTGCCTAAAACTGGACTAAAACTATGAAGGGTAAAAATTACTAAAATATATATAAGCATTTCCTTTTAAGACTAAATCAGTATCTAAAACAATAAAACATTTAAACCCTAATGAGTTAGTTGTTTAGATGTTTTATTTTCCTTAAATACATCTGGCAGAGCTATTTCTGCTGTGGCAACAATCATAAAGTATAAGAATCTATAAATACAAATGGTTGAAAACTTGTTGTGGCTAATCATTTTTCATTTCATTTTAACTTCATTTCAGACCAATTCGGTCCATATAAATATAATCATATTTACTTCCCTTTGTGTGGTTCATGGTACTCAAGACCAAACCATGACCAAGACTTGCTCAAGACCAGAATGAACCGAGGGTCGGCCAAGACGAAAACCAAGACTTTTGGGAACCGAGATCGAGTCAAGACCAAGAGCAAGAGCAAGCCAAGGCCATAGAAATCTATGTTAAAAACTATGATAAGGTTGAACTAGTCAAAGAGCAGTCTTCTTTTAAATACACAAAAGACACAAACAAGGTGTTTGCAACTCTTACAAAGCACAACATGTAATTATTCTAAATATGTGAAAAAAGATGTTTATTTCTTAGTTGAATGAGGCCTATAGTATAAGAGAAAAGAGGTATTTCTGACTAGAAATAAGATGGTCTGACGTCCCAGTTTTTTGCAGCTGTAAGGCACTGGAAAATATTTCTAATCAATGAGCTAAAGCTAAATGTTTGAAGTCAAAATACAGCATGAATTAATCAGGAACAGTTCCAAGTGCTTCTCCTTACAATCACGTTAATAAAGTTGAAGAATAGCCGATCAGAGCTGGTCTCCACTGGTCTTGATATTCATCAGTCTGAGACCGAGACGAAACAAAAAAAAACCCTTGTATGGAAACAGTATTCTCTGACCCAAAAGGTTCAGCAATGGTTTGAGGATAACCACAACCCGTTTGAGGCGAACGTGACCAACTGTACAAATTGAAAGCTCTCATTGCCATGGAGTGAATGTGTATTTTTTATTACTCATTCTCACCCAGATTCTCCCAGCTGTATGTGTTTGTCTTGATTTCTTTGTTGTGTATACAGGGATTATCAGATCTGTTTGTCTCGCTGCTGCTTCTGATGCTACTGCTGTTGTCTTGGAGCGACTCGTCTCCCTGTGCAGTCCCCTTGGTGCCGCCTCAATTACGCTGATGAGTTGAAATCTGAGCTGAGTGTTCATTAAGACTTGTGTGCTCTGCATGTTGAAACTTTATCCGGTGTCACGGTCTGAGTTTACCTCTATGCTGAGATGATAACCCTAACCCTGACATAATCCAATGAACAAATGAAACACGTGTCCGTCACTTTGAAAACACAAATAAGCAAAAATGAAAGAAAATTTTAAGCAAAAATTCATTTTTCTGTAGTGCGCATGTGCGTGCATTTGCATATATGTGCATATACAATCTCAGTACGATGTGAACTCAGTACATGACACTGGGAGCTTCTGCAGCGAGTGGACAACCCTTTGTCTGTTGGTTCTGATCTTTGTCCAGCAGACGCAAAAAAAGTATGTCTCCTTTTTTCTTCTTTGTTTTCTGCCTCCCAACAGTGCTGCTGTCATTGTAACTCCCACCACTAGAGGGAGTCATTGGTCTTTCTGAAGTAGATGGATCTGAATCTTTTTATTAAAGGTACAGAGGAGGATTTTCCCAAATGCGCAACACTCCTACCTGCTCCCAAGAGGGAACGCCTATTAAACGTGTGCGAGAGAGCGTGCACAAGCCTAGTTTTCCTCGTGCACAGCTCTGTTTACAAGTTGGTGTCGGCATCGCTCATACAAGCTTCCAAAAGAAGATTTGCATCCAGTGAGAACGGCGAGCTTCAATGAATGGCTGAAACCGTATAGCTCACGAGACACATAAACACTTGAAAGTGCTGCATGCGCAGCAAGCAAAAACTAGCGAGGGACGAACACGTATGACGGCCTCACGTCAGAATGATTAACAATTAGGAGGAGCAATAGTCTTGATGATCCACCTGGAATTTGAAGCCAAAATAACATCCTCCACAGTACCTTTAAATACTAGGGGTGGGTACTCTATGAAATACCATAGACAATAACGTGCTCGTGATAACGACACGATACAATATTTTTGGAAAATAAAAAATTTTAATTGGAAAAATAAACATTCGGCTATTCAACTATACCTCTGAACATACTTCCATACTGTAGTTACTCTGGGTATTACCTTTTTAACTCAATAGGAATACATAAAATGAAAACAAACTACAACAATCTGGCATGTCATAGATTGTGGGGATCTTTTTAAATCTGACCCCTACAGTCGCGATACCACTCGTACCCTCGATGATACATCCTGTGAGGTTTTGATATTGCGTAATCTTGTGAGAAGGATGCCGCGGTAGGGAGGGCTGCAGCCTTCAGCTCTACACACAGTGAAGGACGGAGAAGTTGTCCCTTGAAATTGGTTGAAAGGTTCCAAGTTTTCAACTATGAGCGACTCAGTCGTGCAATCTAGTCCCTGAAATCGCGCAAGTCACATCGCTTGAAAGTAGGTCGCTTGACGTCGCGTCATTCACATTGATTTTGAATGTAATCTAGTCGCCAGAGTCGCTTCAGTCTCATTCGATGTGAGTGCACCTTAAAACACAAATTGGTCACAAAATCAAGGAAATGGAAAGTGAATATGCTGGATATTGTCAGTGCCTGCCTTACATACAGTAGCTTGTATATTATTTATACGTGGAAGTGCAAACGAGGGTAGAATCATTGTGAACCCCTGATATATTACATATTACATTGTTTAAAAAATGTATTTTCATATAAGCTCTATTTTTATTTCTTCTTTATTGTTGCACTTTTTAAAATAAATAACTAAAATAATTAATAGCCTTTTAGATAAAGACTAATAGACTAAATAAATATATCATCTCATCTGCTCATGCCAATGACCTGAAGATTAGCCGTGACCCTGTTTTGGGTCTCGACCCATATGTTGAAGGATTTAGGATGATTCTTATTTCACCTGAGGCGTTTTTCAAACGTCCTGGACTGATTTCAGCTGGTGGTGGAGGTCTCTGGATGTTCAGTTCTCACTAATGTTCACACCACCAACGCCTCCTCATGGTCATGGACCAAATCAGCCCACGAGCACCAGACCTTCCTCCTCCATCCTCCTCTTCCTCTTCCTCTTCCTCTTCCTCTTCCTCTTCCTCTTCCTCTGAGCGGGTTCAGACAGCCTGTCAGAGCACGAGGGAGGCGCTGGGTGAAGATGAGGATGAGGATGAAGATGCTGACACATGATGATGATGGTGATGATGATGATGATGATGATGATGAGGGTCCAGCAGCGGCTTTGAGGTGCGTCTCTTCGCTTAAACGCACGGACGCGCAGAGACGGACAGACAGACAGACAGACAGACAGACAGACAGACAGACAAACAGACAGACAGAGTCCGTCGGTGCTGAAGTTCAGAGCGGATCGTTGAACCGGAGCCTCCGCCGCTCCTCCATCACCGGGACAGTTTCAACCATTCCGGACTCTTTTTAATACAGGAAACACTGAAGAAATGAAGCAAAGGTTTTAATAAAGGTCAGTCAGTAAATTCCGACCATTACACTACAAACTGTTTTTATTATTATTTCATTTAAAAACGACATCTATGGGGCGCCGTTAGTTGTGAATGCTGAAACAAACAGCAACTTTTTTACAACAAACGACGTTCAAAAAACGTACCGGTACGTGAATTATTATTATTATTATTATTATTATTATTATTATTATTATTATTATTATTAATAATAATATTATTTCATATATATATGTTACGTTACTTTAGACCGGAATTATAGCAATACTTGTGAAATTTTTGATAATTTGTCTTGTAAAAATACAATGCCAATGTTAAGTGTAAATGTTCAATCTAAATTTAAATGTTAACTATTAAATATAATAATATAGTAAATATACATGTTAAATCTAAATGCTAAATCTAAATCTAAATGGTAAATGTAAATCTTAAATCTAAACGTTAAATCTCAATTTCAATGGTGAAACTAAATATTTAGCTAATATGCAAATTCACCAGATTGAGCTTTTATGTTGGGACTTCTGTTGAGTTTGCATAGCTGAATATTTCATTTCACCCGTGACATTTAAATTTAGATTGCTGTTGTTTATGTTCGTCCCACATATGCTCTCCTATGTATTGTGTTGCTGTAACATGTGAATTTCTCCTATAGGGATCAATAAAGGTCTATTTTATTCTATTTAGATTTTGATTTAAAATTTTAATTTAACATTTTACATTTAGATTTAACATTTAACATTTTGATTTAGATCTACAATGTATATTTAGATATAAGACTTAACATTTAGATTTAGATATAATATTGACATTATATTTTTACGAGAAAGAAATATCACAAATATTGCCGCAAATCTGGTCAAAAGTAACATAAAAATTTTTTTTTAAACGTGGTTTGTTGCTAAATGTTGTGAAAAGTTGCTGTTTATTTTAGCATGCACAACTTTACACTTGGCGCTGCATAGACATGGGACTCCTCTAACTTCAGCCGTCTCAATTTCACTGCCTTATTATCATTAAAAAGACACAGATACAAAGAAACTGAATTATTTTACCAATAAAACTTCATCACAGCAAGAAGATCCTGCAGAGTTCAAGCCCTGAGGTGGACACGTGGGTTCTTACAGTGTGGAGTTTGCAGGTTCTCCCCATGCTTGCATTGGTTTTTACATCCCACCATCCAAAAACATGCATCTTAGGTCTCTAAAATGGCTGAGTGTGTATATATTTCATGTTTTCCTGTCCAGAACCCTGAGCAAGAATAAATGCTTCAGGTGATGAAAGAATGGATATCATCCTGAAAACAAGAGCTGCTTTACAGCTGATTTCTAGTGATTAATGATGCTGCAGACTTTTATTTTCAAATACATTAGTAATTAAACAGAAATCTTCTGAAGATAATCAGATTCTTTTCTTTGCAGCAGAGTGTCTAGTATTGCCCACATTTACATTTTGTCCTTTTTAAAAATGCACTTTACAGTATGTCTACCTTATTAGAATGCATCTTAACACAATGAATCATGTCCAAGCAATAATGAGAGCCTTCCTCTGTATATGTCGTCAGAAATCTAATATATGTGCATGTGTGATATAGACTAAAGTGAGGGTATGTTGTGTAGCATTGTGCCCCTCAAATAACGACATAATATCTATTTTTTTGAATACGCAAATGATAGATAGTTGTTTTAGCATAAGTACGTTATTTTTGCATCTCATTAAACATAATGTAAAAAAATGACATTTGGTTTCATGTCAGCTTTGTACTGCTCACTTTTATAATATATTTTCAGTATATGAGCCCAGGATTGTTGGTTCTAAAGATA
The DNA here is from genome assembly GCF_900634775.1 of Gouania willdenowi. Classification (NCBI taxonomy): domain Eukaryota; kingdom Metazoa; phylum Chordata; class Actinopteri; order Blenniiformes; family Gobiesocidae; genus Gouania; species Gouania willdenowi. Next base: position 38,974,753 of record NC_041046.1, read on the forward strand.
AACCAACACGGAGAGAGAACGATCTGACCAGACTTCTTATTCAACCTTCTGTTAAGTCCAAAATTCCACATATTTATTTACTTTTTTTACAGCACATTATAAACAGTTTTAATTAACAAGACCAAACCCCCGAGCCTGTGAGACCATAATAAAATAACAGTTATGGCAGATATAATGCATTTAAAGGTTACACAATAATGAATAAATAAATAAATATATTAAGAAACACTTTATAAACAGTATAATAACAAACAAATGAATTACATTAATCATTGAATGCGTCCATAAAGCTACAAGCTGTGTTTCTGTGAAGAACAAATCTATAACTCAAGGTTAGCCCAGGGTTTTTCAATCTTGGGTTCGTGACCCCATGTGGGGTTGCCAGGAATTTAAATGGGGTCGCCTGAAATGTCTAGTAATTGATACAAATTATTGATTAAAAATACTTAAAAACAAAAAAACAACAAAAAAAAAAGGTTATTTATTAAAGGCTCAGTAATTGTGATTAATTGTAATTGAACTTTAGTAAAGGAGAATGTAATTGTAATTGACTTTCTGAGGATAAAAATATATTTGTATGTTAATTGTAATTGTAAAAAATGCTGGTGACTGTAATCGTAATTGAGTTGCAATTGAACATGGATAATTGAAGATGTAATTGTAACTGAAAAATGTAATTGAGCCCAAACCTGCTGGAAGTCAAGAAGACGCCTGATAAAGGACCAGAAACTGCAGGCTCTGATGTACAGGACTGATGTAGGCTATAGGGCACCAGAAAAATCCTAGCACTGACACACACTGACACACACTGTGTAATCAAACCCACAGCGTGAGTTTGATTGGCTCTAATCTGCTAAAGTAGACTATGTCCCTAACCCATGACTCATAAAACAGAGGACGGACTGATTTCCACTTTAGATTCAGAGCCTGACATAACTATTTACACTTTACAGTAGAAAATGTGTCCTTTTGAATCATCTGTGCAGGTTTTAACATTGATCTACATAGAGTTGTGCAAAACACACCAATAAAAATAAAATACGCATTGGAAATATTGATGATGAACCATTGTGAGATCTCACTGCACATTGATTGATGCTCCTTTAAAGTCATAAACATCACAGTATGCACACATACTGTACATATTATCAACAAGAGTTATCCTTTTTAAGTGTCTGGCTCTTGTTTAGCTCAGGTTTTCAAGTTGGTGTCAGACAATATATTTCCCCTAAAACATTTGAGTGCAAAACAGTTCAAATATAAAAATGTACTGACTCACATTTACAACATGATTAAAAAAAACCCTCAGATACAATCTGTCCACATTAGATCTGGTATTTCCAGTCCAAGAGTGAAACTACAAAATAATAAAATAATTTTTTTCATAAATGTGATGAAATGTATAATATGTGATCTTTTTATTTATTTATGTTTATATGGGGCACTGATTGTAAAGTTGCACATGCTAAAATGGGTTTGGGATGCTGTGAAAAAAACAGGAAAATTTAAAGATGTCAATGTAAACCTGTTGTTTAACCGAAAGAGAATAAAAACTTTTGTGACCTGAAAAAAAAAAAAAAACGGTGACCGCTAGGGTTAGAGAGTAAATCACGGCGTGTTGAAGACAAACAAATCCGGTTACTGGTACAGTGGCATCTTTAACTTTTCCTGTTTTTTCAGAGCAACCGAAAGCAGCACAAGTTATCATTTTGACTGAAAAAGCTGCTAAATGATCTAAAAAAGCTGCTAAATGTTATATAAAGTTGCTAAATGATCGAAAAAGCTGCTAAATTATCTAAAAAGCTGCTAAATGATCTAAAAATCTGCTAAATGATCTAAAAAGCAGACTTTACTGCAATAAAAAAAACTATGGGATGTTTACAGGCAGTGGGGTCTTATGACATCATCAATTATGTCATTTCAAGATGGAGGAACACAGGCTCTAAAACTGTAAAGTAGTTTTAAAAGTTAATTAAACAAATATGGTACATAATAATGCTTTTTCTTATAGGCACAAGGACATTTAAAAGATTTTAGGCCAAACTTGTAAAAGTGGAGGATCCCTTTAACAAACAGCCAAAACATTATTAGAACGTGGAAAAAAGGTCGGAGCAAATGGATTTGTAGTATATTTTTTTTTTACCTTTCTTCCCTTGAATATTCAGAATTTATTCTCCTTCAGTCTTAAGTTGTGCAATGTTTGAGGTTATGAATAAAAAGAAACTCATTTCAGCCGAAGCTCCGCAGATTGAATATATTTTCCATGTTTCTTTGTTGGATTCTTTCCATTTGGATCCAGTCTCAGTTTTGAGGTGATTTTAAAGACAGAAAAAGGTGAGAAGAAGGTTGGACTGAGAGACCAGCTGAGGTATTCCTGCAAAGAGCCGTGTGAAAACATGAACCTCTTCAGCTCCTCGGCTCTTTGTGCGTTTTAGAGTTTCTAATGTGAAGATGAAACCATCAAAGATGCTTTTGGTCTTTCAAATGATTTAACCTCCCAGAGTTGTTCACACGTCTCGAGTCAGCGAGGTCGACCAGAGTCACACCAAGGACGGTGTGAAATTATTGGATGTCACGGCAGAAAAATGCAAACAACAGATTCTCTATGAATTGTAATAGATTTGTTTTATGATCACAGAGACTTTTTATAGTGTTTATTTCAGGGTGGATAGAAACTTGCTCTTAAACTGGTTTAATGATGAGTTTGGAGCTCATTTCAGGATGGACTGAATCTATTTTAATTGGAAGCTTGAAATTAGATTTTCAAAGGTTCTTTACAAACTGATTTAATGTCTGTATTTAATTACAACAGTAACTTGTTTATAGTTATTCCAGCTCAGAATGAAAGGTAAACATTCAGCAAGTCAAGTTCCCTCACAATGTTTATAAAAATTACCTTGACTGTTGTTGTTGTTGTTGTTGTTTTCTTTCATGTTTTAAAGAAGGTTTTAAAGGTAGGCGTCCTTTGTGAAGTCAACTTGATTAAAGAATGATGAAGAAATATGGGCTGAGATTTGTGCAACTAGAAACTGAATTTGGATACTTGGTCCTGAATTTGAAAGTAACACCTTGAAATTGAATTTACTGTTTTGAAATGGAATTCGTAGCTTGAAATTGTGTTTTTTCCTGTTGAAAAAAATCCTAAATATTTCTGCTTCTCAAATTCAATTTCACTAGACAGAGACACACTTCCAGTCCGCACGGTTGAGCAATCAATCACTGATTCATGGAACTCCTGTTTACGGCTACAAAAACTCTGTTATGGCCGGTTGAGGCTGTGTATTTTCAAAAAGAAAAAATACAATTTAGAGTTACTAATTCAGTTTCAAAACAGTAAATTCAATTTCAAGTTGTTACTTTCAAATTCAAAACCAACCATTCAAATTCAGTTTCTAGTAGCACAAATCTCAGCCCATAAAGGAACTTGACAAATGATTCACATCAGTGGGGATTTCAAAAGAAAGTGGTTGCCCTAAACTTTCCTTCTGGATTGTGCAGAACAGCAGAAGGATCCAGAACCGAGCTCTGAGGGACTCCGCTTTAAATGCACTACTCTGAGGATTAGATGTGTTTCTACACACAAAACCACTGAATATCTTCCTTTTGTGTCTTGGCAGTTCGTTGGCCTCTCTGCAGTCTATTACTTCCTATCAGGCGAATGTAAAGATTGCCACTTCCTATCATCAGAATGCCCATCATCAGTAATGCCAACCATGACTTCAGCGCCTACTCCATCAGCAGTGACGACAGCAGCCTGGACCGCTTCTTCACGGAGATCCCTGAGACTGAAACCCTCAAAGGCGTATATTTCCAGCGCGCTCAGCTGCTTCGTGACCCCAAGGCCTCACACGTGGTCGACCACACCCTGCAGGTGCTCATCAATGTCGGGGGAAACCGCTACACCTTCCCCTGGAGCACCCTGGACCAGTTTCCCCAAAGCAGACTGGGACGCCTGCGGTTCTGCACCACACCAGAGGAGATCGCCCATCTCTGCGACGATTACGACGAAACTCGACGGGAATATTTTTTCGACCGAAACCCAACTGCTTTCAGGGTTATCCTTAACTTCCTGGCGGCGGGAAAATTGCGTCTGCTTCGAGAACTGTGTGCGGTGTCGCTGCACGATGAGTTGGACTACTGGGGAGTGGACCCGGGACACATGGAGCGCTGCTGCCGCCGCCGAATGATCACCCGTGTGGAGGAGAGGGCGGAGCGGGAGCGGAAGGAGGAGGAATGGCGGCAGAAGAGGATAAGACTAAAAAAGAGCTGCAGGAAGGCGGAGAAGGGTTACCGAAAGCTGATCCCACTGCTGCGGGAGGTGGTGGAAAACCCTCACTCGGGACTTGCCGGCAAGATCTTCGCCTGTCTGTCCATCGTCATGGTGATGGTCACCGTCATCAGCCTGTGCATCAGCACCATGCCTGACCTCAGAGCCGAGGAAACCAGGGTGGGTAGTTTGATCTGGTTAATTATTGGATGTCTGAGTTTTCTTGGAGACATTATTCGACTTTTGAATTACTAACAACTCCTGCTAAAAGAAACTAGAACTATATGAGATAGAAACTAAAGAAAAAACTGCATGAAGCTGATTCACATTTTCATAAAAACAATATCAAAAAAATCTCATAGCGCAGTGTTTCTCAAATGGGGGTACGCGATGGCACTACAGGGGTACTTGAGAGAGAGTGGAAATTTACCAAATAAAGTGTCAGTCTTGGTCCCACCCCAGGCGTGATATGACCGGAAATTATAAAAACTATGCAAATAAATCTATTCAGGAGCCACTGAATCAGTGTTTTTTAACCTTGGGGTCGGGACCGCCTGGTGTATAAATGGGGTCGCCTAAAATTTCTGAAAATGCAGTAAAAGAAAATAAATAATCTGAGCTCAAACATGATCAAAAACTAATTCTGGAAAAATAAAAAATGCCTTTGGATTCACCAGAATTTCTTGATATCACAATGGGGTTATGATCCAAAAAAGGTTGGGAACCACTGAACTAAATACTGTTTCCTTCCATATATTTACAAAATGAGATTCTTCAAAATGTGTTATCATTCATTCCACCATTATGCTCTTGTTTTTAAATAGTTTTCGAAGCAAAATCTTGTCGTCGGACAAAGGGGATTCTTGGATTCAGAAGTAATAGAAAGGGGGTACTAGAGCCCAAAAAGTTTGAAAACCGAAGCGATAGTCCAAGACTCAGCTTGAATGAATGGAGAACAGCTGAAAATGTTCAAATCTCGATTTAACTCAGTTTGCATTCACAATTAACTTTTTGGAATCGCTCCAAACTGACAGGAAAACCATATCAGTTAGAGAGTTGTATTACACTGTATTCAACAGTGTTTCTTTCCTTAGTGAAGAAATAGAACAGAACTTCACTCACTGAAGGCCTTTTAGTGTATTCAAACAAGGCTTAAATGTGCACTTTAAACCAACAGTTTTATGAGCATCATTGTTTGTTACGCAACCACTGGACAAGAACCAAGCTCTGTGCAGCTGAAGGGGATTGAGCTGAAACAATGAGTGTTTTTGTCTTTTTCCACTTTGAGCTTTCAGATCAATTCACTTTCACACACTTCAGTGCTGTGTGAGTTTCTGGTATGTCTCACAACACACACGCTGACTTACAAACAGACTGTGTCTTTGACTTTAACCAAAGTAAACACACTCAGGTACTGCCACTGTGTGTCATTAGGCTTCACTAAAGAACAAAGCGCAGCCGATGGAACAAATAGTCTTGATTAGATCAGGTGACACGCAGATCAAAGCTTCATTCATTAAAAGCATTTCAGTGGCTTAGGAATAGTTTTCCTGTGGAGAACTCACGTTATGTTTAGTAAGCTGTTTTCTGGTGTTCTACTGTAATCACAGCTGGTCATCACGTCCGAGGGTTACTTGTTTGTTTTGTGTAGTCTGATTTAGTCTATCTTGTGGGTTTTGCTTTTGATTATGAGTTTGATTGTAGGTGACAGTATTTTTTACGTTTGGGGTTCTTAAGACCTATCCTGGAGAGCTCCTGTCCTGCATGTTTCAGATGTCTCCCTGTTCCATCACACTTGAATCTAATGATGGCGTCGTCATGAAAGCCTGATCACAAGCTAGGCTTTACAATCATGTTTTATGGACCAGGGGAGCATCTAGAACATGCAGGACAGGAGCTCTCCAGGACTGGACTTGTGCACTCCTGTGGGACTACTTTGGGTTTTGCTCCTTGGGACAATTGTCAGTCAAGTTCTGGGTTTTTTGTTTTTTTTTTTTTTCAGAGTTTTTAGAACAAATGGTAAACGGTAAATGGACTTGATTTTATATAGCGCTTTATCACCACACTGAAACAGTCTCAAAGCGCTTTACATATCAGCTCATTCACCCAATCACTCTCACATTCACACACCAGTAGGACAGGACTGCCATGCAAGGCGCTAGTCGACCACTGGGAGCAACTTAGGGTTCAGTGTCTTGCCCAAGGACACTTCGACACATAGTTAGGTACTGGGATCGAACCCCCAACCTCTCGATCAGAAGACGACCCACTACCACCTGAGCCACGGTCATTTTTCTGGGTGGAGTTCAGCCTAATCCAAGTATTTTCCTCCTTTTAGTTTCGAGATTGAGTTAGTTTGTCTGATTACACAGTGTGCACTCGGGCTCTGGATCAAACATATTGATTTAACTTCTTAATGAAAGCTGCCTTTCAGCCTGTTCCCGTCTGAGGAAAGTCTCATTAGGCGCAGTTAAAGAATGGAGTCTGATTGAAAAGCCGTCATTTCCTCTCCTGCCTTTGGCACTCATTAAAAGCTCCAATTTGTTTCACTCGCTCGTCAAATTCACTCGCAGGCGGAGATTGATCGCACACTTTAATGTTGATCCCGTTAAAGCACAGGAAAGCCTCTATTCTCACAAAACACATTTCAGACACCATCGACCGTGCAGATGGGTTGAAGACAAACGTTTGTTGGCCATCACGGTGAACATTTTTAAACTTCCCTCCACAGCAAACAGTTCAGAAGTGCCAACAAACAATGGGTGTCAAAGACTGTCCGTGTCCACAGTTTTTATTAATAAAGTGCTCAGACAAAAATGTTTTTTAGTGTTCTCAAAATTGATTCCCAGATTTGGCCACAAACTTTGGTTTTCATAACTGCGCCAACAGATGACAGTTCTTCCATAGATGATATAGTGTTTATATTTATTCCTCAATTGTGTATTTCAGTGGTTATCAAACCTTTTTGGCTCAAGTACCCCCTTTCTCTTATTCCTGAATGCAAGTGCCCCCTTTGTCCAACTACAGCGTTTAAAAAAAAAAAAAAAAAAAATAATTTAGAAAGGCAAATTTCCATCACAAACATTATTCACAACAATATTCACTTCAAAATATAGAAAAGGATAGTTATAGTTAATTTCAGGTGATTCTGTCCATCTTCCGTGTTTTTTCTTTTACATATTGTAAAATATTACATTTGAACACAATGAGAAACAGAACATAACTGGGTTGCACACCCACTCATACCACCATATTCTCGCACACAAAAAAAGAGACGGTTTACAAAAAGCACAAGTTAAATCAAACAAAATCAGATCTGATTGGTTTCACATACTCAGTCCATTTACTCAAGACTTTTCAATTCTGAGGGATGAGGATATCTTCTCCATCACATAAATCCCACATTTCTATATTATTATTAAATCTCTGTCATCTCCCACCTGGTGTTGGACCAAGACAAACCCTTGTATTATCAGTTAATGTTCTAATCAAGATAGTTTATATCATCTTCATTATGATTATCATTTTTAACTAAAGATAAACATTATAAAACCCCATATTTGTAATGCTTTTATTTGTTAATTTCCCATTTTCTCTCTCTCAAGTACCCCCCATTTGAGAAACACTGGTGTATTTGATAGGTGTTCAGGGACTGTGTTATTTCCCACTGATGGATTTCATGTCTTATAAACAGACAAAGCTGTTTAAGAGTGTTTCACACTGAATATTTTTGGATATATTGACGACAGAAAAGTGTTTCAATAAATGCCCACAGACTGTGCTTTAGTGTTTCATGTCAAAATAATCAAAAAGCGGAGGCCCCTTCTCACTTCACTTAGTGTGCATGTGTGTGTGTGTGTGCATGTGTGTGTGTGTGACTCACAGTGTAAAGTGTTTTAACATCTTTCTGTGTTACATAAGTAAACTCCTCTCATTGAGAGATGTGTTTGTCCCGTGGTTCACCCCGACAGATTCAACCTTTCTGAGTGGATTCTTTCTTCCGCCCTGAGCATCTCAGTGACTTGCTGACCTTTGACCTTAACCCTCCTATTAAACTTGGGGTCAATTTGACTGCATACTGCAGTCTGCACACTCTCCCTCTCTCAAGAAAATGTCCTGTAGGAATAAGGTCTACTGTCAATTAGGTTTTGGAACAGCTCTTTCACAGTGAACGTGACGTAGAGGCGAATGTATCTGAGACATAGGACTGTGTTGAGGACGACCATACGCGGAGGCTGCAGAGGGCCGGGGGAGCACTGCACCGCCCCCCTAGTGGTGAATAATTGTGTCATTACTGTTTTCCCAAATTCATTCAAAAAAATATATATAAAATAGTTTTCTACTGCTTTGATTCTAACACATAAGTTTTCAATTAAATACCAAAGTACCAAAGTTTTGAAGCTTTAGGTTAGTTCTTCTTCTGTTGCGCATTTATTCTTCACAATGTAAATGATGAAGTTCATGTATGGTACTGCAGCAAAAATGAAGCAGAAAGCAGCCGCCGGCCAGATTTAATCATCAATGTACAATTTTAAACGACACATCAACACAAGTTTTGGTAGTCAGCATTATCAATTATGTTACTAATCATTTTTGCATTATTGTATATGTTACAAACATTTTATTATATTTTTTCTTTTGGCCCCTCTAGCAAGAATCTCAAACTCCACCTATGAGGAGGACCCTGATTTTGAGGCATTGTCATCTGATGAGAATGAGAGTGTTGACCCTCCAGCAGAAACAATCCCTTCCAAAAATAGAAAGACCAACATCAATCAATAGGGTTCATTCTGTGAGAATCATGAATGTGCACCCCAAATTAGAAAAGATTTGGATTAAAGATTTCTAAGATACACTAACTCTAAATCTGAAAGTTTGACCTGATGGTGGCGTTGCAGGAAAGGTCACATCATCACCACAACCAATAGAGTTCATACTCCTGTGGTCATTAATGTTGTCTGTAAATTTGAGAAGATTTGGATGAAAACTATAAAAGACAAATTAACTCATTTAAAAGTTTAACCTGATGGTGGAGCTAGAGAACAGGTCAAGGTTTCATTATCAAGGGGTTATTTATGTATTCAAGGTTAAAATGTGTTTGTAATTATGAGAATAATAGGAGGGTTAAACATGCTTGGGGTCACCTAATGACCTTCTACATTGTTCCATCAGGTTAATGTTTTTTCTGTGTGTGTCTGCAGGGCGAGTGCTCCCTAAAGTGCCACAGCATGTTTGTGGTGGAGTCCATCTGCGTGGCCTGGTTCACCCTTGAGTTTGTGCTGCGCTTCATCAACGCTCAGAGTAAGTGGGCCTTCGCACGCGGCCCTCTCAACATCATTGACGCCATTGCCATCCTGCCGTACTACGTGTCTCTGGTGGTGGACGTACGTGACCAGTCTCAGGAGGACATCATTATGGGCTCCGGCCGAGGTTACCTGGACAAGCTGAGCCTGATCCTGCGGCTGCTGCGAGCTCTGCGGATCCTGTACGTGATGCGTCTGGCTCGCCATTCGCTGGGCCTGCAGACGCTGGGGCTGACCATGCAGCGCAGCATGCGTGAGTTCGGCCTTCTGCTGCTTTTCGTCTGCGTCGCCGTCACCCTCTACTCGCCTCTAGTCCACCTGGCCGAGAGCGAGCTGGCGCCGTTCGCAGCCGTGCATCCTCACCACAGCTTCAGCAGCATCCCGGCCTCCTACTGGTGGGCCATCATCTCTATGACGACAGTGGGCTACGGCGACATGGTCCCACGCAGCATCCCCGGACAGATTGTGGCGCTGACCAGCATCCTGAGCGGCATCCTCATCATGGCGTTTCCGGCCACCTCCATCTTCCACACCTTCTCGCGCTCGTACCAAGAGCTGAAGCAGGAGTACAAGCGGCTGTGGAAGGAAGAGAAAGACGAAGACGACGCCAACCAGATGAATAACCATCCGCCACCGAGTGATTGCACATTGTCTGCATCCCGAGGAGACAAGCCAGCGTTGAACAAGACTCAAGAATTCAAACTTCCTTCCTCTGCTTTCTAACAGAGGACGAAATAAAGAGTTGGACCGAAGCCGCTTTTCCTTCAAAATGTCTCAGAACGTTTTAGTTACAGTCGGCTTTAAACACGGTGAAGGCTGAACTCCTTATCCAATGAGACGTAGGCTCTCTAAACCTCGCTCCCCAAAGTCCCAACTTACCCTGTGTTCATAAAGCTTCTCAAAATCATCTCAGAGATTTCCTATCTTAGAATAAATATGCTTAAAAGTGATTCGAGAAGTTGTTAAGTATGATGCAGTCTGCTAAAAGCTGTGATTGGTTGTTAGAGAAAGGACAAAAAAGCACTCATTAAAAGCTAATTTTAGCCTTAGATGCTTTGTGAATATGGGCACTGATCTCTAATTATTCTAAGTACTCCTTGATCTTCGGTCGTGATAAATCTACCTGTGATCAGATTTAACACCATTGTTCCAGCAGGTGGATCAAAGACAATTTGGGGGAAAGTTAAAGCACCATAAATGCTCCTTATAAGGCCATCAAGTAACTTCACAACTGAATAGGATTTTTGTACTGGTCTGAATCAACCCTTTAATGAACTGCTAGCAAATATCTCACCTGTTCAGGTGGGATAAGCTGTGAGAAGAGAAACAGTAAAATGAACCCACGTTGTCTGAAATGTTTTGCTTTCTCTTTCAGTTTTCATTTTTTCGACCTGTTTGTGGCGCTGCAACAATTTGTGACACATTGAGTCGCAAGGTGGACGAAGATAGTGAGAGCAAGAAGAGAAAGTACTAAATCACTACTATTGTGTGATCGTTCATATTGCATATTAAATGCGTCTTCAATCAGTTTGGAGTATGAACGGAAGTGACGCGCATGCACAGAAGAGGTCCTAAGGTGACCCTTGACCAGGCAGGCACGTACGGTGTCTTTATGTTAAGTTGAGGTTTCAGTTATTCGGACAAAGTTTTTCAAGAAATTTTCACTTCCCGACATGTTTCAAAATTTCCTGAAAAACCTTGTCTGAATAAACAAAACCTCAACTTAACAAACTGTTCAAAACTAAGACAAAAAGCAACTCGTTGGAACTACGTACTGTGTTTACAGAAGTAAATATGGAGGCATCCAGTGTAGGACTGTGTGTCGGGCAGATACACTTTCTAATGCATCCTCCGCTATGGCTGTTGTTTTTCTACACGGCTTCTCCTGGGACTCCTGGTTTTCACATGGTGATGACGTAGGAGTCGGATAGAAAGCGTCTCGGCCATTGCATTACAAAAAATTGGATACGTATCGGATTTAGGACCACATACAAAAGTATTTGAAAAAATTGGAACTGTGCTGTTCAGACTGTCTTTAACAGATCGGATACAGGTTGCATATGGGCAAAAACATCAGATTTTGGTCGCATTTGTCTCCAGTGTGAACATAGCTCAATCATTTTTTTAATGATGATATTTAGAGCTTTTATTTTGTAAAATCTTTGGTCTGAATTAGGGACAGTGTTGCCAGATTGGAGCGTATTCCCTTCATAACATGGTTATAAAAGCTGCACAGGCACAAGAATGAAGTCACCACACACACACTGACGATTGAGTGTTGCTGCTTTGTAGGATGAACACGACATCCTCTTCTGTTTCCTCCTCTGTTTGTTTTTCATCACACAACAAATGCATTTCCTCCCAAATCCCGGGAGTGCCCCTGAATGCAGCATCCGTGTTCCATGACCAAACGAGGGGATGAAGGTAAAGCCTGATGATGAAGGTGATGGATTAAAACAGCAGAAACACGTGGGCTCGCTCACAGGAAGCTGCTTCTCCTCTCATATCAAGCCTTCTTCAAAATAAAGCTCACCCATGTAACTCTCGTCTTATTTCTCTCCTTGACTTGTGGCCTTATGGTAAAAGGAAAAAAAACAATTCAAAACTTTAACGACCTCAGAGTGTTAAAACACAAGACACCAGCTGCAGCTTGAAAATCTGTATTTGTCTCCATCTAGTGGTGGTTGGTACTAATGACAAGAGCAATGTTAAAAATTGAGTAAAATGACTAATTATTAACTAAACAAGCAAAGATGACACAAATGCTTAAACACTTGCATTTTAAAGAGATAGTAAAACAATGAACAATTAAAATGTACGTTTTCATTTGTATTATACCTCTAGTAAAGCTGTCATACATTTATCATGCAATACATTTGGTAAAAACAACAAAGTCAGCCAAATGGCGCCATCTGATGGTCATCAAGATGATGACAGCAGGAATGTAGGCGGAAAAAAACACGCGATCAGCTTTAGTGCCCCTAGTGGTGATTATTATGTGACAGCTGCATCACAATTTCAGAAATGTTTTTCAAAATGATTTGAATCAAAATCATCAAGTTCTAATCATCCAGTCTGGGTAAACCACTAATATTTGTTAATAATTTTATATTTCACAGATTACAAAGACATGTTTTACTCTCTTTTACAACGTGGCCTGCTATAAAGTGCCGAGTCAGCCATTTTTCTATTACAAGTGCGTCTTCAATTATCCATGTTCAATTACAACTCAATTATGATTACAATTACCTGCATTTTTTCCAATTACAACTAAAATGATTATTTTCCCCCTTAAAGTCAATTACAATCACATCCTCAATTACTAAAGTTCAATTACAATTAATCGAAATTACTGAGCCTTCCCATGAAGCTTAACCTTCCTCTTCTTGTGTTAGCTTTCTGTTAGCATCTCCAATGATAACGGCTCATTTTTGACACATCTTATATCGGCTGTAAAATACACTATAAAAAGATTATCTATCATCTAATTTGTTTTTCATATCTTGGTTACCTTGTTTGCTTTCCTGATCCATGAAAATATTGGTTTTAATATTTTTGGTGTGGGCGTCTGAGCCTTTTTTTATGCCAGTATAGCCCTCGGTTTACTTTTTTTTTTTTTTTTTAAATGGTAAAATGATTCTCAAGAGAATTGACAGATAGTGGGACAAGTTGATATGAAACATATTTTAATAATTTTTAACTATGTATGTGTACGCCATAAAATTGTGAGATTGTTCCACAGGATTGCATTTAATTAAATTGTAAATGACAGCTTTTAAATGATATAGTTTAGATTTCAGAAGTCAATTATCTGAACTCAATACAATAAAATTCTGATATCAGCAAAAACAGATTTTTAAAATTATAACTACATTATAATTGTAATTAATTTCTAATTACCCAATTACAATCATAATTATAATTGACTCCGACCCTGCAGTCAGCTGATGAAAGGACATTCATAGTGTTGATGAGATGTTCACCTGCTGGACATGTGAATGCTCTCTTTGTTTCTCAGTTCAGATCAAAGTAACAGACACTAGCGAGAAGCGCTTCAAAGAGCTCCATCTGTGTGTCCAGCTCACACCACAACAACACATGTCGCTGTGAAGACACTTCGCCGCTTCTCCACCACGCAAACAAAGTGACGAATAATTCAGGAGGTGAGAGAACTTTAAGTGTGAGAAGATCCAGCATCATCTGATGTAGTCTGGTGCAGTATGTCGCTACGGCCATTTCTGTTGCCAAAATGGATTTTCATTGTTGTTTTGGCTTAGTTGGGGTTCATATAAGCCAAAAATCTTGGGGTTCAATTTTACCCGCCCCTCGACCCCATTTGATGTCATCATTTTCAAAATGGCTGCATTTGCCCCATAATATCCCTTCTAAGTTACACACAATCACAAACTTTCTGTCTAAACCTATGTTTTTCATTATGAGAAATGTCCTGATATAGCTTGAAGCAGAGGTGGACTGGCCATCTGGCATACCTAGCATCATCACGGTGGGCCAGTTTGGTTCGCTATGTTTTTTTTTTTCCACGAGCGAGTGGAGGCAGACATGGTAACAGCCAGGTGGCCAAAAATGGTCCAAAAGTGGCAAAAACGTGGCAAGAAAAGAGTGTAAAGTGACTAAAATGGGCCAAAAAAACAGTCAGTATCTGGTGTGACCACCATTTGCAGTGTAACACATCTCCTTCAAATAGAGTTGATCAGGTTGTTGATTATGGCCTGTGGAATGTTGGTCCACTCCTCTTCAATGCTGAGTGAAGTTTCTGGATATTGAAAGGAACTGGAACACGCTGTCATATACGCCGATCCAGAACATCCCAAACATGCTCAATGGGTGACATGTCTGGTGAGTATGCTGGCCATTCAAGAACTGGGATGTTTTCAGCTTCCAGGAATTGTGCACAGATCCTTGCAACATGGGGCCGTGCATTATCATGCTGCAACATGAGGTGATGGTCATGGATGAATGGCACAACAATGGGCCTCAGGATCTCATCAGGGTATCTCTGTGCATTCCAAATGCCATCAATAAAGTGCGTGTTGTCCATAACATAAACCTGCCCATGCCATAACCCCACCACCACCATGGGCTTCTCGATCCACAATGATGACATCAGCAAAACGCTCACCCACACATGCTGTCTGCCATCTGCCCTGAACAATGAAAACTGGGATTCATCCATGAAGAGAACACCTCTCCAACGTGCCAGACGCCATCGAATGTGAGCATTTGTTTGCCCACTCAAGTCGGTTATGACGTCAAACTGCAGTCAGGTCGAGACCCCAATGAGGACGACGTGTTTGCGCAGAAATTCTTTGGTTATGCAGACAGACTGTTGCAGCAGCTGTCCAGGTGGCTGGTCTCAGATGATCATGGAGGTGAACATGCTAGATGTGGAGATCCTGGGCTGGTGTGGTTACACGTGGTCTGCGGTTGTGAGGCTGGTTGGATGTACTGCCAAATTCTCTGGAACGCCTTTGGATACGGCTTACGGTAGAAAAAATGAACATTCAATTCACGGGTAACATCTCTGGTGGACATTCCTGCAGTCGGCATGCCAAGGACACGCTCCCTCAGAACTTGCGACATCTGTGGTATTGTGCCATCTTTTTACGGATCATATCACTCCGCTGCACTGCTGATCTAAATACCGTTAAATCTTAGGATTGTGACTTTGTGCCAATAGAATACAGTGATTATGATTTATCTTGTGTTAGAATTGGACATGAGAAAAAAAGATTATTACCTTGTAATAACTTTTAAAAAATTAAATCAGATGGAACTTTTAGTAGGAAAGATATGTTTAAAAATGTCTGAATGATCGCGAGGATTATTAATTACTAACTTGCCAGTTCTTTGTCCCCAAAAACTAATTTAAAGGGTACCTGTAGTGAAAATGTGTATAAGAAAAATGGGTTTAATGTATACCAATAAACAAAATATATGCACCTTTTAAAACAAAACACATTAAAAGGACTTTTTAGAACAATTTTACACCTTCGGGCATAAACTATGGAGATTTAATGTATTTCTAAAAAAGTATTGAATATCATGAATTAACATCGCCCAAGCTTTAATTTTCAGTAATAAATCCGACAGTGGATGTGATGCGACTCTAATTTATTATTTGTTGATTTTCACTCCAAAAGGCAGAAAATTTCATCAACTGAAAGAAATTTATTTCCCTGTCGATCCTCTGCAACAATTTATTCGCTTTAATTGGGATCTTAGTAAATCAGGCCCTAAATGTAAATTCAGTGCTTTAAAAAGAAAAGTTGACGTGAAATGAGCTTCTAAACTTTCCTCATTCCCACAGACAGAAGAGACACAGAAGGAAGGCAGAGTGTCTTTATTGGTTAGGTCTTCCAGCTACCTCACCATCACAAACTTAAATTAAACTCTTTAAATATTGTCTTCAAACAATACGCTAATAGTAGGGAGGTTTAGCCCAAAAAATAGGCGTTTAACTTCAACTCATGATGAAAGGTCACATTTAGTATGGAAGTAACGTAGGGTCATATAAATGTATCCAAAGACACAAGTGAGATCACACTTTGTGTTATTATTATCAAATTTGTATTATTTGAATTAGACGTGTTTTTTCAAAAATGGCCGCCAATTTGCCAGTGTGATCTCACTTGTGTCTTAGAGTAAATGTATTTATATTGTTTAAAGGTACTTCCATGTCAAATGGGGACCTTTGCATCATGATTTGAAGTCAAAAGTTGCTAAACCTCCCGACTATAAAATCAAACTTTAGTTTCACGGTGAATAGAAGAAAACAAACAAACAATCAAACGTCTCGCGGCTCGTCCTAAAACATGACATCACGCTATGAAAAAATGTTAAACCTGTAACACGGGATCTACAGATGTGCTGCACACACACGCTCCTTTCTGTCAGCTCGCTTCACTTGGTCAAGGTTCCTCTTCATTTTCTCCAGGGGCAGAGGGAGGGCTGTGATTGGTCGGTGGCTCCTTAATAACCAAAGGTGTTCTCGCCGCTGTACTCCACGTACAAGAAGCCGTCCTCGTCCTTCTCCCTGTCGTACAGCTGCCCCATCGTCATGCTACAACACAAAGAGGACTCCACTCAGATTCATCCGCTGCAGAAAGTAGAGCCGTCTAACACAGAAGTGCATCCAACCCACAGCTGCTTCAAAACTCAGCAGCGAGAAGAGATAGGAGCACTTTACATCATCAGCTCTGTGTGTTTCAGGCTCCATATATAGCTTCTTTTATTCATTTTTATGTCTTAGTTTGTGGAACAGTCCTGTAGAAACTCTACTGTTGTTGTTGAATGTCACACCAGTTCTCCATTAAACAAGTGGGTAAATGTAAAGATGGGTGATATTATTGGAATTTACATTCTGAAAAGTTTGGAAACCCCTGATCTAATGTATGTGTGGGGTCATGGTAAACATTTAAATTTCATATTTTATTTTATATTGTGCATTGTTGGAATGTCAGTGCAAAATAAATATTTTTGTATTTTTAGTTGATTTATTCTTTGAAGCATTAATATTAATTTGTACAATTGCAATGTTTTAATTTCATTTATTTTAGTACACAATCAGAGCCATAAATGTAATGGTACTAATAATTTGCACAATGTTTTTTTCTATGTTTTGGTTTTCGACCTTGGTTTGCTCATTTTCTGTTTAGGCCAAGAGTTTTCATTTGGGTACATCCCTAGAAAATACTGAGTTTAGTTTAGTTGGAGTCTGTGTGGGGTCGACATGTATGTGTGATACACGTAAAGTTAGCATTGATGATGGTCTGTGTGAATGTAAACTAACGTCCTGATGGGAATCACCTCTCACTGAGGCTCAGATTCACACACAGTCACAGTCACGGCAGACGGCCTCGTGCTGTTCTGGTAGCGAGGTGTTAATCTAACATGAACGTGCGTCACCACAGCTGACCTGGACTGTGGCACCGTCCTGGACACGAACAGGAAGATGGACTTCTCCGACGGCAGCCGGATGCGTTTCCTGATGATACACATGAGCTGACCCACCGTGATGTCCGACGGCACCAGATACTTCCTCTTATCGATGTCCACGATCTGAGAGCCAGGGACCTTCTCAATGATCACCTGAAGGGGACACGCGCACAGACACACACACACACAGACACACACACGCGCGCACACACAGGTTTCAATAGGTTATTTATTTCAGGCTCAGTAATTGTGATTATTTGCAGTTTTGTTTTCAATCACCTATATTCAATTACGACTACAGTGACCAGCATTTTTTTCCCAAATACAATTAAATTACAATGACTTTTTTTTATCCTCAGAAAGTCAATTACAACTAGAAACTTTGCATTTCTGCGACAATGCAACCGGGAATGCGAATCCACAGATAACTAACAGTATTTCGTTCAGTAATTGAAGATTGAACAAAGAATTATTTACAGTTAAAGAGACTGCCCAGAGCAGGACTTGAACCAGGGTCTTCATGATGATCGCTTGAACTTAGAAGCAGGATCTGATCACACAGAGCTACAGCTGCCCATGTGATGCTGAGAGTAAAAGTCCACCTTGTGGAAGCAAAGTAAGAGGAAATGCAAAGCCTTCCCACTTAAAGTATAATTATTAAAAAAAAGTAGAAGATTGTAGCAACATTTTAAGCTATAAATTGTAGCTGCAGAATTAAAGCTTTAAGAGCAGTATTGCTAAAAGTAAAAGAACAACAGGTGACACACTCTAGCAGACCTAATCAAACACTCAATCATTGCATGATCACAAAAAGTTGCACAAAATCTTGAATAACATTAAAAGTAAGAGCGTTATCATTCTACAAATTAGATATTATGATTGTCACTGCGGAGCAGAACAATTTGATCTTTGAATGGTGTAAATCGGTTAAGATTTGCATTATTAATGAAAAATGGTGTTAATTAAAAAATTCATATAAATTCTTTTTGTCAGCGTGCAACCGCTACAAATTACTGATCATTGTAGATTAGAGAGTGGGCTACATTTTAGTGCTAAATATTAGTCTCTGAGTTAAATATGAACAGAGATATGGCAGTTTACATTAAAAGCATAAATTCTAATATTACATTAAAAGTACAAGTATTAGCATTTCACAATTTACTTAGCAGCAGTTTCACTATATAGTGGAGCATTTTGATATTTGAATAGTGTCGATCGGTTAAGAATTGGCAAAGTAGTAGCGTTTCAAATTTCAAAATCAAGTGTTACGTTCTCAATTACTAAAATTCCATTACAAATAATCACAATTATGACGCCTGAAATAAATAACCTAATAAAAGCATCTCTTATGATAAAGGGTCCTAAATGAGCAGTAAAATACACTCATATACAATCATCTAGTTTCTTACCTATCTATTGATAACCTTGTTAGGCTTCCTAATCAATGAAAATATAAGTTTTAATATTTTTGGTGTGGACGTCGGAGCCCCTAGAGCCCCTGAAAGTACAGCCCTAGATTTCAATTTTTTTTAAATGGTAAAAAGTGGGAAAGCTTGATTTGAAACACATTTTAATAATTGTTAACTACATATATTATGTGTAGAACTGTACATAGAACTGCAACATGGTTCCCCAGTTTTGCGTTGAAGTATAATTGACAATTTTTATAGGATTTTCATGGCAATTACAATTGCAAAGTCAATTATCTAAACTCAATTACATTTTAATTAGGAATACAACAGCGGCAGATTTTTAAAATTACACCCATCAATTACGCGACATACAATTATAATTGACCCCTATCCTGTTTGTAATTGAACTTCAGTAATTGAGAACCTAATTGTAATTGACTTTCTAAGGAGAAAAAATACGTTTTAATTGTAATTCGAAAATATGCTTTGAAAACATAATTTTAACAAAAAAAATTAATTAAACCCAACCCTGAAACACACACACACACGCACACACGTCAGGCAACAATGCAAACACACAACAAGCACACAACAACAACTCACTGGAACGCGGTCCGGGTACTTGCTGCAGATCTTAACGGCTTCTGCGCATCGATGATCTGCAAAGAAATGAAGATATGGTCAGAGCTGTGTGTGTGTGTGTGTGTGACCATTTTAACACCCCCCAGTACGAGGCCTCTGGATTAGGACAAACAGGGAAAGGTGAAAAATACAGACAGCTCATTGGACGGTACGCTCTGCTTCTTAGACTACGGTTCGTGTCTAAGTCTTGAAAAACACATGACAAGAGGCCCTTGAAAAAATAATCGCATTTTAAATTGCAATCGCAATATTGAGGGAAAAAAAAAAAAATCGCAATTATTTTCCAAAATCGTTCAGCCCTAGATTATACCTACAAATTTCAGCCCGATCTGTTCACGAATAACAGAGAAGTAGCGATTTTAACTAGTGTACACAACAACAACAAGAAGAACAAGAAAAACAAAGTGAGTGGCGTTTTGAGTCCGGTATCCAGGCCTAAAAATACATACGTACATATGGCTTTCCCAACGACACTTTCCAGGAATTAAAATGAATTGTGCCAGCGCTGTTGAGAATATGGACCCCTGTTGTGTAATTTTGCCCTCCTAAGGTCACGGTATGATTTACCCCTAAGGTGTGAATCGACCCGCGTAGGATGCTTTTCTGCTTTGTTTTTTTCTTTCCTTTTTAAATCGGTACCGTTGTAATAATTGTTGCACACTTGGTCTTCCAGGCGTGTCCTTGTTGTTTAAAATCTTTTTAATCTGCATAACCGAGAAACACACACATCAGGCGATTTGTTCGGATACTCCCGTCTTTACCCGAGGACCCCTCCACTTAGCTGCCCCTAAATTGCCTTTGTGCATTCTCCACTTGGTAACTCATAATCACTGTCAAAATTAATGAGTTGGGGGTCCCACATAATATCTCATTTAAACTTAAAAAGTGCGTCTTGGAATCAGTGTTTTGAAAAAAAAATGTTTTTATTCTTGTCTATACAGTGTGTGAGTATTTATTTGTGCATGAGTAACTATTACATTCATCATCACCTTCACCAATTCAACAAATAACTTTTGGCTTTAATGTAAGGCTGAAACAAAGATTAAAAATATATAAATAAAAATTAACTTTTGTTCTAAAAAGTTGACTAAATAAATGAAATCTTAACATATTAGGATTAAAAAAAAAGACAAATTATCCTGTTTCATTTGGTCTTCTCTCTTTGGCTTTTATTTCAAGGTTTAGATCTCAGGCTTTGTATATTTAACTAATTATTATCTCTGGTATAATGTATAATGTCATTTTCCTGTGTGTGTTCCTGGTGAGGCCTTCACGGCCTGCGGGATAAACGGGAAGTTTGAGCTTTGTTTTCCAGCTGCCGAGGCTCCGTTTAGCCTCATGTGATCCGTAAGTTCCATAATCACCTGCAACCTGACCTGGAGTGTCCCTCCACGGTGAAAACATGATGCAATTGAAGATTGGGATGAAGTAACGAAGTACCGAGAAGCGAAGTTCGTATTTATAGCTGTAACGACAGCTAACAACAACAAACCCTGAGCCACAGGCCCAACGCGAACCGTCGTGAAAATACAGTGTAAACATTCAACCTCACACGAAATACATTAGGAACGTGCTTTAAATCGATCTGCAGAGACATTTTAGAAAACGTTGCATTAAATAAACAACACATCCTCCGTCTCACCGTGCGAGTGGTCCTCTTTGAACGTCGATGTCATGTTTCCAGAGGGCTGTGGATATAATAATGGTATGTATTATCGGTAATGATACCACACTGTTGTCTAAATGTATAATAATCTCAGCCCATGGAGGTGTTTCTATCCCTTTTCCTAACTCCTCTCCTAACACCTTTCCTTAACGCCGTGACGCCGACGCAGCCTCTGACCAGAGAAAACAAAACAAACTACAGCCAGCCTGCTGATGACGTCACTGAGGACCATACCATTCCGTGATAACACAGAGGGGTAAACCTGGAGACAACACCCCAAAAAACAACATTTTGAGGATAGCGCATTGTTTTGAATGTACTTATTTAAACATGTATTGCACAAAAAACCTACATGTAATAAGGTTTTTTTTTTAACATTTAACATTCTTATTCTCGTTTTATATTACACCAGAGTTACACATACCCCTGCCTATAATAATGTAATAAGTGGGTCAGATCAGCTGTAATGTTAAAATCACAATTTAAAAAAAGTGAAATCACTGAAATTAAAATGCCATCAGTTTCTCCAAAGACTGCGTTAGCATTAGCATTAGCTTCTACACTGCGTAGTCATACTGTTATAAATCCTTTCTGATGAATTTGATCAAAACCTAGAGGAATTTGGAGGCCAACATTTTAACTACTTCTTTTCCTGAAACAATTCCCAGATTATTTCGGAACATTGTAGCAGGGGCAGAGATCATTATCCTGCTGATCCATTGTTTCCATTACTGCTAGTCTTCAGCGGGTGTCGGCGTAGTTAACATTTATTTACACAGGTTTTTAGTTACAAAAACTGTCAGGGTCCCACTTGGGGGTGGTGACCTGTTTGGTCTTTCACTTTTTACTCAACATGATAGAAAATCACAGAAAAGTAGGAAGGTATTACAGTTGTCTAGGTCATAGTTAAAGTTGGGGGTACACAAAAATTATCATACAGCCTGTTGTAGTCAAATTGGAACTCGGAATTTCTGAGTTGAAATTTCTTATCTCCGAATTCAACTGAGTTCAGCAGCAGCACTTTGAAATATCTCAAACATGGCTGACCACATTGATTTTCTCTGAGTAGCTCTGACTTCAGGTGGCGTTCCAAATCCCTTTTTCCAAGTAGGAGGTAGGAAAAGGTTCTGAGTTTCTGGCAGCAATAGGTCACATTGTTAGATCTCGTTTGATCACAAGAGATTTCTGTTCCGGAACACAGTGGTTATGTGTGTGTGTTGTGCTGTGATGAGATTTGTGTCTTCGTGTGTAGGTCTATAACTACGGTGGCTGGGAAGTGTCAGGTGAATGCATTTTCAGAAACGAACACAAATGCAAACAGGTCACTGACACTTCCCAGCCACCGTACAAATGGACTTGTCTGTAATAGGTAAATACACCAGATCACACCAGTACCAGTGTCTCCGGGAGCCAAACCACTTCCAAAGTGGCCCCCACGTCTCACCTAATGAAAACAATGGAGAGAATCCTTTTGAGCACAGTTTTCTGTCTGGAATGAGTTGAAAATAATATAAGCTTTTTCCAAAATATAAATATTTTTTCACTAGACTGATGAAAAATTGTGGCACAGCTCTGTAATGATACCAAAAATTGGTTCAAAACATATTAGAACTACCATTTTAAAGGGCTCATATTATGCTAAATCAACTGTTCTGTGCTTTAAACATAAAAGTGCTGAGCTGGAGAAGCCACGCCTCCAAGAAGCTCTCTGCCATGATTGACATGTAAACAGACACGCCCACGACGGTGAGAATTTCAGCGTCCTTCACGCAGTGCTATGTATGTATTTTCTACAGTCTATGTATGTACCGGTGAACGCCCCGCCCCCACGCTCTGTCTCGTGTTTATAAAGCAGCATGAGCTCGGCTACGGAGTGGGTGGGAGGAGGGCGGGCGTCCTCCGGCGCTAAGTCACCGTGCCGTGAGGAGGAAGTCAGTGTCCTGTCTATAGACACGCCCACTCATTAATATGCATAAGTAGGACACAAATCAGCCTGTTTGTGTAGAGTTGCTCAGAAAGTGACTTTTCAGAGGCTAAAACGCAGGAAAAGAGGCGAGTTTGGGAAAATAAATCTCAAATACTATGTTTTTGGGGTTCTTAGAACAAATGGAGATGGGTGAAAAATAGCATGACATGGGACTTTTAAAGTACTGTACAACCAAAGCTGAAGCTACTGAGCCCCTAAAGGGACATGGATATTTTTTTTTATTGCGTGCTCACGTAAAGGTTCCACGCGAGCGCGTGGAACTAATATGTGAGTGCGTGAAAGTAGTTTGAAGGGAGCACGTAATAGTTTTAAGCGTTCACGTACATTTTTTACGTGGGTTAGGGTAAACAATTATCTTTACATGCTCACTTACGGAATACTAGTATCAAGTGCTCGGGTGTAACTTTTACGTGAGTACGCAATTAAAAATAAAAAAAACCCCAAAACATTCTTGCCCCTTACACGAACACGTATTAGTATCACATGCTCGCGTGGAACCTTTACGTGAGCACGCAATAAAAAATAAAAAAAAATATCTGTGTCCCTTTAGGGGCTCCGTATGAAGCAGTGAGGTTGAACTTCAACTCAACTGAGGTACAAAAAAAATGTCTGTTTGAAGCAAAAACTAAGTTTAGCCCATCGAGAAAACCCCTAAAAAACTGTCCTAAACATCCAAATAATCAATCAATCAATCTTTTATTTGTATAGCGCCAAATCATTACCAATGGTATCTCAAGACACTTTACAGTAGAGCAGTCTTAAGGACGGACTCTTCATTTTATGGATACACACATATGCATATATACGTATATACACATACATATGTATCCCACACCCAACATGAATTCATCATGGTGGCAAGGAAAACCTTCTGTTAAGCAGCAGGAACCTTGTGTGGATCCCATTCCTATGATGAACAGCCATCCACGTTATGCTGTGTTGGGTGTGTGCAGAGGAAAGGGTGGGGACAGAGTTGTTGAGACTCTGTAACTCCACACTGAGGATCCCACGGACCTGCAAGACAAAAGCCAGAAGGAGTACAGGAGCAAACACACAAGGGAAGAAGCAGACATAGAGGGAGTGTTTGAGAGAGGAATGGGACCCTCTCCGGTCCCTCTCTAACCTAAATGACCTCTCTCTTAACGCCCTCTCCAACCTCTCTCCAACCGAGCATGCCAGACCCCCCCACCGGCAGTCTATGCCTATTGCATCTTAACTATGAGCTATGAGCTGGTTCCTAACTAAAAGCTTTACCAAAGAGGAATGTTTTGAGCCTAACCTTAAAGGTAGAGAGGGTGTCTGCCCCCTGAACCGTGGTTGGTAGATGGTTCCAGAGAAGTGGGGCCTGATAACTGAAAGCTCTTCCTCCTATACTACTTTTAGAGACAACGAGTAGGCCAGCATTTTGAGAGCGCAGTGTTCTGGGGGGATTGTATGGCACTACAAGCTCCTTGAGATAGACTGGTGCCTGTCCATTTAGGGCTTTATAAGTGAGAAGAAGAATCTTGAATTCTATTCTATATTTTCTGGGAAGCCAATGCAGAGAGGCTAATACAGGAATAATGTGATCTCTTCTCCTAGTTTTAGTCAGTACACGTGCTGCAGCATTTTGAACCAGCTGAAGTGTCTTAAGCGACTTGCTCGGGCAGCCTGCTAAAAGAGAATTACAATAATCCAGTCGAGAGGTAACAAAAGCATGGACTAGCTTTTCGGAGATGAAAGAAGGCAGTTCTTGAAGTTAGTTTTATGTGAGAGTTGAAGGATAAATCCTGATCAAATAGAACCCCAAGGTTTCTAACAGTTGTGCTTTGTGCCAGAGTAATGCCATTTAGGGCAGTTAGGCTAGCATAGGTTTCTCTAAGGTGTCGTGGGCCCAGTACAATGACCTCAGTCTTGTCTGAGTTAAGAAGAAGAAAATTTTGGTCCATCCAGGCCCTAATGTCCTTTAGACAGGCCTCAAGTTTAGATAGCTGATTTGTCTCACCTGGCTTCATTGATACATACAGTTGGGTATCATCAGCATAGCAGTGAAAGTTAACAGAGTATTTTCTCATAACATTTCCAAGGGGGAGCATATAGATGCAGAAGAGGATTGGACCTAGCACAGAGCCCTGAGGAACCCCGTAGCTTACTTTAGTGAACACAGAAGGCTTATTATTCACGTGTACAAACTGGTACCTATCAGATAGGTAGGACTTAAACCAGTTTAGGGCAGTCCCTGTGATTCCAAGTAATTTCTCTAATCTCTCTAGTAGAATATAGTGATCTATAGTGTCAAAAGCTGCACTAAGATCTAATAAAACCAGCACTGAGAGTCGTCCTTCATCTGAAGCCCAGAGTAGATCATTAGTTACTTTAACTAAAGCAGTCTCTGTGCTGTGTTGAGCTCTAAAACCTGACTGGAAGTCCTCGAACAGGCTGTTGTTTTGAAGAAATTCACAGAGCTGAGCTGCCACAACTTTCTCAAGAATCTTTGAAATAAAAGTAAGAATAGATATAGGCCTGTAGTTTGCTAAAGTGCTGGAATCAAGAGTAGGTTTTTTGAGAAGGGGTTTGATTACAGCTACTTTAAAGGACTGTGGCACGTAGCCTATTGATAGGGATATATTTATTGTCTCCAACAAAGATGGGCAGACCAGGGGAACAACTTCTTTAAACAGCTTAGTTGGGATCGGATCTGAAAGGCAGGTCGATGGTTTGGAGGATGAAATAATAGAGTTAAGTTCCTGAAGTCCTATATGTGTGAAACAGTTTAGGTTAGGCCTATTTACATTTAATGGTACAGCAGGCCCAGGTGAAGGCAGGGAGTGGCTAATTTTATCTCTAATCTTATGCATTTTATCGTTAAAAAATGTCATAAAGTCCTCACAGCTGAGGGCTAGAGGAATCATGGGCTCAATAGAGCTCTGACTTTGTGTTAGCCTGGCTACAGTGCTGAAAAGGTACCTCGGATTATTTTTATTTTCTTCAATTAGTGAGGAGTAGTATGTAGATCGAGTATGTCGTAAGGCTGTCATGTATTTACTATGGCTTTCTTGCCAGAGTATTCGTGACTCCTCTGTTTTATTAGAGCGCCACATTCTCTCTAATTTACGGGTTGTTTGTTTGAGTGTGTGAGTTTCAGAGCTAAACCACAGAGCTTTCCTATGACGTTTAATAGTTTTTTCCCTCAATGAGGCAATTGAGTCCAAGGTGGATTTTAGTAGACTAGCAGAGCTAAATTAGTCTGATAAATGTAATTAAACACCAGAACTACATCTAACTAAACACACGTCCACTGACACAATGGTTTCATTATTTATTTCAACATTAGTAAACAGAAAACATTTGTTTTCTAAACAAATGAAGTAGTTCTAGGGTTGGTGGTGAACAGTCGTCTTAGTTCCTGTCATTTTTTTTTGCATCTTCAGCTGCAGGTGAAGCTCTGATCCCACCATGTGGAACACAAAGACAACCTGAAAAGACAACATCAGACAGATACAACTCAACACAGAGCCAGGTTTATCAACAGGATGAGTTGTTCTTAGATTCTAGATGTTTGAGAAACCTTTGTCCACAGGCGGAGCTTTGGTCTGATTGTCTTTCGGCAGCGGCTTCCCTAGGTGGTGTCCTACTGTGAGGCCGTACTCTTGGGATTCCTGCTCCTTCTTCACCTCTGGCCGGAGCATGAAGCCTCCCTGGAAGCTGAGATTAAACCATTCACAGGAAGCAAACCTCAGCGGCGTCTCTGTGAGCAGGTCTTTCAGCCGGCTTCGCCACCCGTCGAGCATGGTGGTTCGCACAAAATCAGGACAGTGAGCGGGACTCCAGAAGATCTGAGGAGCGAGGACCTGGAAGCCACAGAAGTGCAGAATGCCATTCTACAGAAAAAAAACCAAACAAAGGAGAAGAAGAGACGTTGTCAACAGCTTTATTTTACAGTTCAGAGACTGTTTCACAAGGTGTGAAGTCTCCGTCTGACCTGCAGAGGCCACAAGCTGACGTTGATGTCTCCATTGATCCCATCAGGACGAAACATGCTCTCGATCGCTCCTGTGGTGAAGGAGAGCATGGCCTTCTTATCCTTCAGAGAGAGTTGAAAGACAATACAAGTTAGATGATCAAAAATGGGTTCAAAGCAGGTCCTGAAAACCACAACCAACATCAAGACTAAGGGGTCTTGAAAAGTCTGAAATCTGACACAAATGTGTTACATTCATAAAGGAAACAATGACTTAAAGTCCAGAAGTCATTCTTCCGAGAAAGAAAGACTGATCGTCAGGTCTTCAGACAGACTGAGCCACAAAAGATAATGATAGTAACAAACCAAATGTAAAAAAGTTTTGAAATGCATAAAAAAGATCTCTATTGATGTGATCAACAATAAAGAAACTAGTACTCCAAACTAAACAAACTACACAAAAATTCTAAAAACACAACATGAGCATAAGTCCAACTATAAATAATGAACAACACCAAAAACCAGAGGAAGTAATAAAAACAACAAAGCTTAAACTTTCCAAAACTAGCTGACACCACATGCATGAAAAACTGCATCTCAGACTCACCAAAGAAGACTGAATGTGAAGTTCAGGCAAAATTAAGAAAGGGTTAAAAGAGTCTGAAATCGAGCCCTTTGAACGTATTCTCTCAAAGAACAAAATTCAATCCAAAACCAAAACCTGTCCAAAATCACCCAAAACACTGTCAGTCTGTGTTCAGTCAGAAATTCTGAATAATGTGAGGTTAAAACTTAGTCCTTAATGGACTGAGGCCAACATCAACATGGATCGTGTCACTTTGGGTTACCGTGTTGTGTCCTCTGATGACACACACCTTGAAGATGCCGTTGTCGTACATTTTCTCCAAGGAGAAAGCGAAGCCTTGTGCAAGAACTCGGTCTATCCAACCCTTCATGATGGCAGGGACGCTGAACCAGTACAGGGGAAACTGCACGCGCACACGCACACGCACACACACACGCACACACAAGCTTTAGAGGGGATTCATTAATTCATATCTCTAGTCACGCTTTAGCTGACCGTAATATTTTAAAATGGAGGCTTCAGCTACAAAGCTCAACAGACAATGATGAGGATTAGCCTGACATTGCTTGTGCTAAAAAAATGACAAGAAGGTCAATGGGAGGGATGGGCAAATTTGTTCACAATGGGGGCCACAAAACATGATTGTCTGATCTGAAGGCCACGTTATCACAATTCATGTCAGCATTTAGAATATTGATCAATGTGAGCATTCATACAGGAAATAACAGTAGTTGTTACGTGCTATGAGTCATTTTGTGTGTTTTTGTTGTCGTTACGCGTTTTGGAAATGCTTTATGCTCTATTATGTGCAATTTCTTGTAATTTTGCACTTCATTGAGTATTGCGTATTTTTCCTGTTGTCCCATCACTTTATATTAGAAACACTAGTGTGTATCTTTATCATTTTATTACAGGAATCGCCACATGTTCAAAAGCCATCCATCAGTCTTTAATTTATTAATTTCTGCATTAATCATTAATACAGGGATGAATTTTTTTAAGATTTGACACTTCTGGATGTTTTCCTCACAGATGTCGTCGGTCCATATGAAGTCATTCAGAAACTGCACATATGACAGCTGCACATTTATGAGGCAGAGATTAGAGACTTCCAGGCTATCTTCAAGGGTGACCAGGATGGACAGGATTAGACATGAATACATCTGAGGAGCAGACATACGTACATGTGGAGATAAGGTCAGAGAGGAGGGACTGAGAGACACATGCAGAGCAGAGATAGACGGGATATTAGACAAGGGATGTTGAAGATGGAGCTGCCAGGTGAAAACTGAAGGTGATTCATTGAAGGAAGAGCAGCAGCATCTGGAATCAATATGTTTTTTTTTTTTTTCTGTATGTGGCACAGAGAAATGTGACCCACCGGATATTTCCTCTATATTGGATTGTTCCGGGAAGCAATTTGAAGTGAAAATCCGTAGATCAGCAGTTTACGAAAAGCACCAGCAACCGACAGCCTTCTACACACCGCCATGTCTGTTTTCCTTTTTTTTTTAAATTACCAATTTCTGTTACCAGCAAATCAACAGGTGTAGCCATCAAAGCCACAGCTCAGTCAGTGAGTCTTGTTTGATTTCAGATCTTCATATTTGATCTCTTCATTTTTAAACTATTCTTGTGTCATCCAGTTACGTACTCTTTCTTCTTCTTTGCTTTGCCCTTCTACCTTTCTCGCTTTTTGAAGCTGCATTGAATATTTTAATGTTTATTTTGATCTAGTTTTGTATTTCTTGTTTTTTCATATCTTGTACTGTCTTAAAGGAACGCTGGTTTTATGTCCTGTTTTATAATTAGCTTTGCAAGGTCTTAGAGTCACAGAGTTTAGAGTTTTTTCTGTTGTTGATGTTATTTTTTCCAGTTACGATAGGTCCGTTGCACGGTCATTGCTAGCTGATCACACTTCACAACAACTTATGCGTTGTGTATAGCAGCCAATTGGTCTTTGCTGACTACAAACATGCAGCTTTAAGAGTAAATCCTGCCTCTTTTGCAGACTTTTGTGTATAGTTGTCAGCACCCCAGCCCTTGCTCCCACTCCTCTGGCAGAAACATTTTATCGCCAAGACCCTCCTATTGAAAAAGTGCCTGGCGGGGTCATCCCATGTCAGGGTTTTGTTTCTGATCATGTCTCATTCTAGAGTCCAATTTATGTTGTTTTTAATCTGCTTTGTTTTCTCCCAAGGCTAGTTTTTGTGTTTTGGCAATAGTCCCTTCATGTGTATAGCACCTTCTTGTCTCTGTGTTAGGGCCAACAGTGAGGTAGATGTCCTTCTCTTTCCTTCTGCTCTTTCACAGGTGAAGCCTAACTCATTGTTTACCCTCACTATTTAAGGAGTTTTTGAACACTGTGTGGCCGCTGGTGCATTGTCTTGGTTCTCTCTCCTCTT
Source organism: Gouania willdenowi (assembly GCF_900634775.1). Taxonomy (NCBI): domain Eukaryota; kingdom Metazoa; phylum Chordata; class Actinopteri; order Blenniiformes; family Gobiesocidae; genus Gouania; species Gouania willdenowi. The sequence goes on from NC_041046.1 coordinate 39,004,917, forward strand.
GTTCCTCAGTGACTTATAGTTTTGTTGGTTTCATGGACTTAATTTAAAATTTGATCAAATATAATTCTACCTCCTCATCAACCCCCTACATTTGGGCCCCACAAAAACCCCTTCACCTGACACTTTAATCTCGTTAGTCCTCTTTAATACTTGCTCCGCTGTGATAATCCAAAATATCTTGGATTTGAAGTGACATCTGAAGGTTCAGCCTGGATCTTGGGTTTCAAAGCCAGATGAATTAGAAGTCTTACTGTAAATTAGCTGAAAACGTCTAAGCACACTGACCTGGAAGATGATGAGCTCCGCCTCCGTGACCTTTCTCTGCTCGGCCACAATGTCGTCACTGAGGCGTCCTTCGTTCAAGGCGTGCATTGTCTCTTCTCCGTACTGGAAAAGCTTTGGGTTTTTCAGGTCACCTAGGAAACAGCAACCTCTTGTCAGATCTGGAAGAATCTATACACAGTGTCTCAGTAAAGCCTCACAGCTGCAAGAACACTGTGTATTATAAGCAGCTGGTTCTCATTCTCCAAAAAACTACATTTTAAAGGAACACAAATTGGTATGGGATGGGTATTTTCCATCAGTATTGGGAAAAAATGTTTACTGCATGTGCGTATAATAAAAACCCAAGTCATTTTAAGAAAAACTATCAGAGAGAAGAATATGTGAGTGCCAACAGTTTGATGTGACCAATAACAATAATGAATCATTTTTTTTAAAAGAGCCTTTCAGGCCAACCAAGGATACTTTACAATACAAACAGAAAAATAAAAACAGCACATCATAAAACGTAAACATTAAAACTGCTTAAAACTATTATTAATAAAGTTATCTGATATTAAAATGTTTTGGTGAATGTATTTTAACCTTTACTACAAAATTAATTAAAAAAAAACCACAAAGTTGTTATTTTTCAAGCAATTTCCATTTAAAAATGTGTTTTCACTGAGCAGCATCATCTGAAGGTGAGCAGTTGTAAATGACTGCTTTGTATTCTCAGAAAGACAAACAAAAAAATTCCCAAAGTCAAGCAAAATCATTACATTAAGAAATAAAACAAAAATAAAGAAAACTGAACTCTTTACAGTATACATATGGATGAAAAGTAAAACCAGGTTGATTACAAGGATTTATTTCCTGTGTATAATTTGAAGCAGGGGTCGACTGGCCATCTGGCATACCGGGCATCGTCCTGGTGAGCCGTCGACCCGAAGTGGGTCAAATCACTCTACTACGTTGTTTTTATTTTATTTTTTTGACGAGCGAGTGGAGACGGGCATGAAAACAGGTGGCCAAAAATGGCAAAAACATGGCAAGAAAACAGTGTAAAGTGACTTAAATGGGCTAAAAGCCGTCAAGAGTGGCCAAAAAATGGGCAAATAAAGAGGAACCAGGTGGTATGTAAAGGCAAAAGGTAGCTTTATGGGCAAAATGTGGTAAACAATAGTGGAAAAAGGGCAAAAATGTGGAACAAAAAGAGGCAAAATGTAGGGAAAAAAAATGAAACAAGTGGTATTTATTGAGCAAAAGTTAGTTTATTTAGATGAAAAGTGGCCAAAAAAAATTAAAGAAAGGACAAAAATAAAAAAAATAGACAAAAATAGGAAAAAAAATATATTTATTGGCAAAAGGTAGCTGAAGTCTGAAAAAAAGTGTCAGAACTTTTTGGGACAAAATAAGTTGCAAAATGAAAAAGGGTTAAAAAGGAGTTAAAAAGTCCCCAATTTTAAGGTTTTCTGGGAGAATAATAATGAAAATGAAGACAAAGAGCCACAATAACAGCTTCTCCATGGGGCACTGATAATACAGTGGGCTTGTCTGGACACAAAATGTCATGCCATTCCACCCCTGATTTGAACCTATTTTAACATGTGACCTTGCCTGTGTAAATGAAAGTAACGTTCTTCCTTTGATAACGTTTGGACACAGTTTAAACTTTGTTCTCACTCAGCAGCGTCAACATGGAGGGAGACGGAGGGATCACCGATGATGTCGTCCCGTGTGGCGTTGGCGTTGAAGCTCATGGCGTAAAGGTCGGAAACGATGACCCTGTGACCTTGATCCTTCAGCTCCTGGACGGCCGTGTCCCGGACCGCTGCGTTGAAGGAAGCCGGACATTGGTGAGCGTAAACGATCAGGATGGTCTTCTGAGCAGCAGCTGAGAGAGAGAAACAAGTTCATTCATCTGTGAAGAACAAATGTAACTCCACAACATTATGACCCATAGAGTCCCACAGGGGACTGGACCAGACCACAACATGTAGATAAACAGGAAAACTATCAAAGCCATTCCATTAAAGTACCATTTTGTGATATCTAACAATATTTAAAACTTGCATTGTGTAAATAAACAAAAAAACACGTGTCAAGTACACAGAACAAAAATATAAATGCACAATGTAATTATTTTTATCTTATCGGTAAATATTTCAACATTTATCCATCCATTTTCAGACCTGCTTGTTTCTGTTTTCCAGGGTCGCAGGGGTCTGCCGGTGCTTAGTTCTTTCATCTTTGTTAAACGTTTTATTCTTTTATATGTGATTTTTTTTCTTTTTTCTTAAGTGGCTGTAACTAAAGCAATTTTCCCCTGGGATTAATAAAGGAATTCTGATTCTGATTATCTCCGGCTCACACTGGGCACTAGGTGGGGGTACACTTTGGACAGGGTGGCAGTCCATCGCAGTATTTCAACATAACTATTATTAACGTATTCCTGCCCTATGATTCAAGCAACAGAAATATAATAGGACAGTTCATGGTAACCAGAGGTGAAAGTAACAGATTACAAGTACTTACGTTACTGTAATTGAGTTGTGCTTATGGGTACTTTTTTGAGTATATTTCTATTTTTTTGTTTTAAAATTATCAACGAACATTGTGAAACTACAAAAAATGAAATGACCAGACAACAATCAAATGCATCACATTATAGATTAAACGTATAATGCACCGCGCCGCTCATGAATGTAGATATACTTAAAAGTCTTGAGATTTGTTTTTATTTTGAATTTAATTCATTGGTGTTATTTTATTTAACAATGAATTGTACATTTTGACAAACCTTTTATTGTATATAGATGCCTTTGAGGAAAATAAATGAAGTTCCAAATTGTGCAATATTTAATCTCGATTATTTTATGTATGACTTACTTGTACTTGAGTATTGGATATATCAGTATTATTTACACTTCTGATAGTAACAATTGACAGAGTAAAATACAGTTACAACAGCATGATAAAGTTACAAGTGAAATAAAATCTATTTAATCAAATCATGGTCTACTCCCTCACAACTTATGACAACTGTGACATTATGACTTGTGACAAAAGTGGTCTGTTATTGATCCAGCTGCAATGTGTGTCTGTATATAGGTCACGATGCTTAACCAACTCTGCTCCATGCTCTTTATGGGTGGAATAATCATTGACTGAGTAATCTCACAGGGAGTGGTCAATGGTCAATGGAAGTGGGTCACCAGAACTCAGCAAAAAAATAAATAAAAATCATTCAGCACAAAAACAAAACACTATTTGTGAGTAGATTTCACTATATATCAATTTAACTCAGCATTTTTGGTTTGTGCATTTATATTTTTGTTCAGTATATTTACAATAATTTTGATTATTCTGTATTATATTATATATTTAGTATTATACTATAACTAAATCATTATATAAAATTATCCACTATAGCCTGTAGCACATCTATGTATAAATCTATGTATAAATATCACAATACATGATTTCCTTCTTAAAAAAATCTATTTTTGCATTTATTGATATCACAGTCCCACATGATTAATGTGTCAATTTATTGTTATGATCTGGTTATAGCTACACTGTGAACCTCGCTGCTTTTAATGATGTTTTACATTATTTAAAGAAAAATCTATACATATAGCTATATGTAAATATAACTAGTGAACATTAGTCTTTCGTTTTACTGTCAGGCTTTAGAGCCTAAATATTGTTAAATGTGACAGAATCTTCTTAAATGTGATGGATTTTTATAGTGATCCTGTTAATGTGGACATTTTTCACAAGATTAAGACAACACAAACTGCAATGCTTTAAAAAAAAATATCATAGAAGTAGATATATTAAAAACAACCAGCCATATGTAGATTTTAGTAAAAAATATTTAAATAGCCAAACATTTACGAGCTCTGAAACTGAGTACTTGTGCAAATACAACACATAACAAGCAAACTGTCATGTAACGTTCAAATTGCCTGTGTAAACATATCATATATTCAGTTTATTTCAACAGTTTTCCACTGATTTTAACTTTAAATGCTGAACAATTTGAGTAATCTCTTCAGTTTGTCTGTAGATAATTGAGATAAATGATGGCGTTAAACAGACAAAAAAATTAAATTTTCATTTCCAGATGAATACATTATTATATAATAAGAGTAAAGTAAACCTTCAGAAAACCACAAGCTTTGAAAGTCTGTTTATGTGTTTGCAGTCATTTCCTTCCACCTGTTTGAACTCATAATCCACTGAAATCCAGAGTAAATGTGTGTTTGTCCTGTTTAATCTCAGCGATCTACAGGTTTACACACAGATTAGTGGGTGGCTGTGAGTGAGTGTGAGCCGGTCTTACCCATGCTGAGTGTGCTGGACCCTTCTGCCCCGTCCTGGGTCTACCTGGGGATCTTTTATAAACCCCTCAGCTTGCTTGTCGTGACAACCATGGTTAGATCGGACATGAGGATAAAGCAAATATGTTTGAAAGTCATACCGTACACCAGATGAGGAGGAGGTGTCAGACTGTAGGACCGGTTTGGTGGAGTGTTTGTGAAAAGGAGGCGTGTCTCCTTTTCCTATTTGCCCTTGAAAAGAATGTTTGAATCACTTTCTGTGGATTATCCGGCTCTGGGGTCATGAGGTAAACACTTTAATCCCACTTAATTTCACCTGGTTGGACTTGAAGCCTTGGGAGGCGTCAGTCGGGGCTGCATGGTTCATGTCACCTGCCGCATGGGGATAGGAGCTCAGGACTGACTGAGTAAAGGCTGGACAACAAGGAGCTGCTGGAGAAAATGCTTCATCTATCATTATTTAAGCTCAAATACTTTATCTTTTAATACATAATTTATTAGTGGTTGAGATGATTCACAATACCACACGACAGAGGTGATAATGGGCTCGTGATAACAGTACAGTGGTTTTTTGAAAGGGAAAAAGGACAGTTTGACCTTTTCAACTCAATAAGAACAGAATGAATAAAGAAACCATAACAATCTGGTGTGTACAGTAGACAACTCGTGAGACCCCCCACACCCTTGACAATACATCTTGTGACGTTTTAATATCATGATATCTTATCACACCAGCGGTGGGTCCTCAGCAGGTCCTTCTCTGCTGCCCCTAAACATCATCAGAATAGAAATGTATTTTTGAAATATATCTCCACTAATATGTATTTAATTATTGCTCCTAGTTATTAATTTCTTTCCATAGCTTGGTTGAACTGCTTCTAGCCTTAGGTTGAGATTTGGGGGAATGGCCTTTATGTTCGAGCTTTTATCCAATCAAATTCAGCCATCATGTGTTCCAGGGTCTAAAATCTGTACCTGTAGCTTAAATTCAAATCAACTTTATTTATATAGCGCAAATTACAACAAAGTCATTTCAAAGCGCTATCAAAATATAAAATTCTTTATAAAAAAAGAAAAAACCCACATGAACAAGCATCAGCGACAGTGGGAAGAAACAACTCCCTTTTAACAGGAAGAAATCTCCAGCAGAACCAGGTTCAGAGGTGGCAGCCATCTGCTTTGACTGGTTGGGGTTAGTGGACAGAAGGACCAACAGAATAGGATAGAGAGACAGAACATCAGAGTGTCCCAGACTAGTTGAGTCATGAACGACAGATCAGGAACTGTCAACTCCAGCTTCAAGACATCTGAAATAGAGCAGCGAGAGAAGGGCGAGGAGAAGGCACTGACTGCAGAACAACATGATACAGGAATACAGTGGAATGAGAATGAATTTGGGGTGGACATCAGTGTAAATGGTGTGTAAGCAGTGTGGGCAATGTGACAGGCATGAAACGAGGTTCAGAAGTGGGGGCTTGGCTACAACCCGGCACAACTGTCTGAATGGACTATCACCCATTGCAGCCCATTCGAGCTACAGTATGTGTAGATGGTGGATTGTGTATGAATATAATGTTGGTGTTCTACTATATAATCTTAGCAGCCTCCTATACTAAGACTGGGAGTTGGTTCCAAAGACGAGGAGCCTGGTAGCTGAACGCTCTGCCTTCTGTTCTACTTCTAGACACTTTAGGAACTTCCAGGAGACCAGCAAACTGAGAGGGGAGTGATCTGCCCGGACGATAAGGCACTAACAGGTTTCTAAGATATACAGGAGCTTGATCATGTAGAGCTTTGTATGCTAACAGGAGGATAATAAACTCTATTCTCAATTTTATAGGAAGCCAATGAAGGGAAGCCAATACTGGAGAAATATGCTCTCTCCTGTTAGTACTTGTATTCTAGCTACAGCATTCTGAAATAATAGGAGACTTTTCAGTGAGTTACTAGGATATCCTGACAGTAAAGAGTTATAATAATCTAATCTAGATGAAACAAATGCATGGATTAGGTTTTCAGCATCACTCTGGGTCAAGATATTCCTGATTTTAGAGATATTACGGAGGTGGAAGAAGGCTGTCCTTAAAATGAATGGAAATTAAACTCTGTCTTTAACCAATCAGCTTTCGAGTTGGCTATTGTACGCCTGACCTGCTGTAGCACTGTTGTAACACTAGAGCTAGCGGGCAGGCACAGTACATGCACGTCTTTTGATTGGTTACCGTCAGCCTGTGAAATCGGCTTCAGCTACGTCATGAGGTGGACTTCACTTCGACTGCAGGTTTCTGACACGCAATAACTTCACATTCAGAGATGGAAATGTGCCTCTAGTGGCAGTAGAGTCTGAATTGAGCCTGCCTGAGGCAGAACGCACCCTTTTTGAAAACAGTATAAAACCTACTAAAAATGGACCTGCAGTGACACAATCAACGCAATCGATTGATCACACTTTTTGCAATGAAATGATGACAGTTTGTGAAGTAGTGTCAGAGTCGGTGAGGACCACACGGCTCCAGCGGGCCAGATCTGGACCTGGGGCTGCTAATTGGGGTTGACTGGTGTAGGACCTCACTGAAGTTCCCAGGTGTGAAATGCACGGCCCTCCACTGTATCACACAATATTCACCCCACCTTTATCATTTATATGGTATATGTGTGGGTCACTATTTTAGTTATTTCTTCTTCTTCAGAGAAAATCCTACTTCCCATGCACGAACAATCACCAAACTTTGCACAAAGGTCCAGTCCCATGCCAGATAGCCACACCTGCAAAAACAGGCCAATCGTCCTAAAGGTGGTGCTACAGAAAAGCCTCTGAAGTTCAAAATCTAGAAAATGTGTGCAACAGATTAGGAACTTTAACCAAAATATAGTCACAACACTGAAGAAACTTTTATTTTTTAACACTTGTAATGTATATAGAGTCTATTACTCTTTTTCTTTGTTTCTCAAAAAACTGTAACACTTATTAAACCCATAGTGATGGTTTTGCTCAACTGACACCAAACTTGCTCCAGCTCATCTTCAGCCTGTCCAACACAAACAATCCATTCACATTTCTGATTTATCAAAAAGAGATCCTAAAGTGCATCAAAAATGTTTCACTTTAAATGCACTGAAATACTTTTTTCACGTAAACAGGATGTATTGATGACATAACCAAACACCATGGTCCCGCCCATTGCATAATTTACAGTGGTTTTCAGGTTTACTTTGTTTCTAGTTATTTTCTTCTTCATCTGTCTATTTATGGGTTCCTACACTCCCAGTCGTTTCAGTATGTTTGTTGAGAGTACAAAGATTCCTTCCTGTCTCCAACCAGGTGTGCCTGATCTCGTAATGAAGTGTTTTCATTGTCCTGTGGTCCTCACCACTCCAGTCTGTCTGCTTTTATTTTGGTAATAGTAATGGGTCCTTTTGTTCCTGGATGAACTTTTGTTCGTACTTTGTTTTCTTCTTAATGAATTCACTTGAGGTTGAGCTCCCCAGAGAAACCCATTTCATTCATTTACTTCAAGGTACAATAAACCTGTAGAGAAATTCAGTATTGACGAATGGTAGAGACGTTTTTAGATGCATCAGTGGTTTAACGGACCTGCTATCACTCCCGAAAACCACATTTTTACAAAGACACAAGACACTTTGGCCGTTTCAACCTCTGATTAAATTAATGTATTTTTTAAATAGCTGTCAACTTTAATTTAAAGTCAAGAAATGCATTTTAAGAGCCTAAAGTATGAATTATTTTAACCCATAATCTTAAAATAATTTAGTAAAAAACAAAGCAATAAAACTTTTCTTATTATTTTGTCAGTATGTAAATACAACAAGAGTGCTTTTACAGCATTTCAATATCCATTTACTGTATTTGTCAGAAGAGAAGAGTGACTATGAATGTGAAGCGCTTTGTTTGTACTGCTTTATTACATAAGGAGTTAAAAAAAAAGTTTGATTGACAAATGTTATCATGCAGCATGAATGAATCCCATTCATATAAAACAGAAGAACGTTGTTCTCCAGGCAGATTCCGTGTCATGACTCTTTTGGTGTGTGCGCAGGTTCCCCCCGGCATGCAGACATTCAGGCCCGACCGGTTTCATCCAGACAAGATTGTGAGCTGCACAATTCTTGGCACGGAAGGTCACTTGACCCAGCATCGATGGCTCGAATGAAATAATAATAGCGATGTGTTGGATTCAAACAGTTCTTTGAGATTAAAAGCAGAAAGAAAAAAAAAAAAACACAGCAGTCATATTGGTGGGGATAAACTACATACGTAGCCGCAGCTGTCCTTCCAATCAACACCTGATTTATTATTGTTATTGTTACCTGACAGAAACCTGCTGTTTGACTGCTTGTTGGACATTAAATGTCGTTCATTACCCTAACCCTAATTAACCGCACTAAATCCCTCCACCTAACACAAAAAATGTCTCAAGTCAATTTAGCAAACAACAGCCTTCATGACATCCTTACTCATGCTAATAACAGCGTAATGTCAGCCACATTTTATTTATACTATTTAAAGAAAAAAAAAATCTAATTCTATATTTAAACAATGTCTAGCATTTATTAATTCTAAAAGTTCGTTTTTCCAAATGTTTCTTCATATTCTTTTTTAGGTAAGTATTTAGGATGAATTGTTGTTTGCTAAATATAAAGAAAATTGTAAAAGTGAGCGTTACTGTGATACAAATGGGTGCCACATAAACTTTTTCCCCGGGCACCAAATTGCTGAGGGCCAGCACTGCCTCTAGTGGTCTTTAAGTTGTTGTTTCCAGGATTGTCTTCATTGTCACGGTCAGTATGGAGTCTAATTTCTCGATCCTGCCCTATGCTCCTTTAAAGCTGCCGTATGTAGAATTGTACACACATCATGAATGCGCACCGCTGTGAACCTTTTAACAACTTTTTTGTCAACAACCTCTAGTGAGAAATGTACGGACTTTATCTTGTGTTGTTTGAGTTTTTTGGCGTTTTAGAGACTGACATGAATCCCCTCTGTCTCTCACCCTGTAGTTACTGCCCTGATCAGCGGTTGCTGCCGTTAGCTCGTCCCCGCCAGAGAGCTCACAGAGGCTGCTATGATCCAAACGCCGCTCAGAGCAGAGTGACAATCACTCACACATCTGGACTGTTAAATAAATGAACTGCGTCTGTTCTTTCCACCTTGGATAGGCTTCTCTTAGGTTTACATGCGATGTATCCTGTCTGTTCTCACTCTCCCTCTAAAGCCAGTATGTGGGGTAGAGCCTGTGCGGGATGCAAAGCGGTCTGTTCCTCCAGAGTATGTTTAGGCCTTTATTCTGTTGCTTCTTCTCGTCTGTCTAATTTTTTCCACTCGCTCTGCCGTGTAATCACTGTGCCTAACACCGCGGTGTAGACTTCTGCAGCTGGAACATCAGCTATTGCACTTTTACTATAGATGGTATGTGAACGTGCTGGACTCAGTCAAGCAGCCAATCGTAACACACTGTTTGTAGAAATATCTCTGATTGGCTGAAATCAAGCATCATCTAGATTTCTAAATGTTTAATACAGGGCCAAGAGAAGAGAAAGAGAAGAGATTCACTGTTGACTCAGAACACTTTGGATTACAATATGCTCAAAGATAGTTATGGATTTTTGACAACAAAAACTTACATACTGCAGCTTTAACTAAAAGTTTGGAAAGTGTTTCTTAAAAAAAAAAATAAAAAAAATACTTATAAACAGGGAGCTGAACCAAGAATCAAAAGAAGACAAAATAGACAAACAGGAGAAGTCCAAAACGACCACAAGTAGACATGAGGTGAAAAACAAGAGCAAATATTGATGGTTAATTAACTCTGTGACCAACTTCCTGTGCTTTGTAGTCATGCTGTGTCTCTAATTATCAGCTCACTAAGTCCCCAGTGTTCGTCACACCGTGTTCTGTCTCCAGTGTTCCTCCATTAAATCTTATACCGACAAATTCCTTTACAAGGATGGAGCCGCCGTCTACCTGCCGTGTCACTGGATCTCATTATTTCCCTGCAGCATCATTAGCTCTCAGTCCCAGGGAACACCAGGCTGAACGTATTAGCCGGAGCGTTTCAAGAGCCCCTGATTTCTGCCTGGCTGCACCCACGAGACCAGAGAGGGAAAAACAAGCCCCAAACTTTACAAAACGGCTGTTCAGGCCGGGACCCAGACAGCAGCACCACACAGACTGACAAACACCCCATCATTAAGATTTCTTACAAAACCAGAAAAAACACCAACAGCTTCCCAAACACCCTTTCCCACAATTTCTTTCCCCACAACTATGCAATCAAAAAGTTCTACAATCTCTTTCCAAAAACTACAATACCAACAGAAAGAGCAACGATATATCTAACCAAGAAAAGACTCTTTCTATAAAACTAATGACAACTTCATTACACTAGAAAGTCTCAGAGCAGTTTAACCACCAAAGGTGAAAGTAACTGATTACGAGTACTCACGTTACTGTAATTGAGCTGCTTTTATGGCTACTTGTACTTTGAGTATAGTAGGTTTTAAAAGTAGTAAATTAAATAATTACATTTCTAGACCAAACTGTTACTGAGTAAATTTACTAAATTATTATTATTAGTTTTAAATGATCAACGGACATTGGTCATTTCATTTTTTGTAGTTTCACAGTCAAATGCATTACAGCACAGCCGACCAATCAGATTAAACGTAATGAATGCAAGGTGCCAAAGCAGCTCTGAATACCAGTTATTTTCTCAGTTTTAGAGCCTGATAATTATTTTATTTTCAATTAAATTAATTGGTGTTATTTTATTTAAAAAAAATTGTACATTTTGACAAACCTTGTATTTTATACAGATGCCTTTGTGGAAAATATATTAGGTTCCAATTATGAGAAATTTCATCTCTCCCTTTTTAAGTTTATACATGAGATGTTTATTGTATGCAAGGGAACAGTGGCAAGATTTATTACCAAAAATAAATGTCGGGGGTGAAAGTAACTAGTAACTTTTACTTTGAGTACTATTTAATTGAGCTACTTTTTATTTGTACTTGAGTATTTTATGTATAAGTTACTTAATTTCAATCAAGTAACAGTTGTTATATCAGTACTCGTCACAACTCTGTCAACCATTCATTTCTCTGGATAGTCTGATTCGTTTAGGCCTGTGGTTCCTAATATTTTTGGTCCTGTGTACCCCCTCTTTATTTCATACTGTCTCCAAAATGTCCAATGCTTTTTCATTTGTGGAACAGCTGGCTCTTCTAAATGTGTCTTGAACATTGGTTCCCTAAAGCAAGGGTTCTCAACTGGTCTCACCCTGGGATCCACATTTTGCTATGGCCATTAAACCGCGATTCTTTCAAAAATTGCTGTTGAAAACGCACACACTTTTTTAAAACATAAATCTATATATTTTCCTGTGCAATATGCACTTCACAGCATGCCCGTCAAAAGAAAAGTTTATTTCAAAATAAAAGACAAGTCCAACATGAGAGACTTTAAGACCAGCTGTTCGCGACCCACTCAGTATAGGTCCACGACCCACCTTTGGGTCCCGACCCACCAGTTGAGAATCTCTGCCCTAAGGCTTACGCTACAAATTCGAAACAATGAAGGTAATTTCAAGTGAAATGTATTGATTTTTAAAATTACTAATGCAACTTTTATGTAATTACTTCAATAGTAAGTAAACGCGGCCTCCGATTTAAAAATGTAGATAATTATTGTCTCCTATTATTAAAAGTGTGATAAAGAGGCCCCTACAGCAATAACTAATCCTGTTTCAATAAATTACAAGAAAATATTGTATTTTATTGAGCAATAGTTAGCAACAATAGGTTCCACTATTTATGACAACACTACTGTGACCAACGATATCTTCACAAAGACCTGTAAGACCAACAGAAAAAAACATCACAATGTTTTAAAAGAAAAGGAAAACCTAAAGAAATGGGAGTTCAATCACTTCAACACACCAGGAACAATCTTCAACCACATCAATTTTCTTACAGAACAATGAGCATGCTAATGCTCTCATTGGCAAAGTCACAATAAAGAGGTGGAAAAAACCCTCTTACAAAATAAAAGTGTGTGCTTCTGCTGCTTTACCTTTATTAAACACTACCATCTACTGGTCACATTTTCTAAATGTTAAAACATGGTTGTGACTCTGCACTTTTTGTGAAAAAAAAAAAGAAATAAAACAAACATCCCTACTGTTCTTACAACTGTTGGAAAAAATAACATTGCATTTCGTTTAATTCTGGACAAAAGAACTGTTAAATATATACTACTTTAAACATTGATGTGTCTTGTAAAGATTTATGCAAATGTTTGTATACAAACAGTAAAATGAGCAGTCCACAGAATTAATGTCAGCAACTGTATGTATTGCATGCCAATAGAAAGTAAATAAAAATGAATTATTGACCTATACACACATATAATATAATATAGATATATAAATGCAGTTTCAGTGGATGATGTATTGATCAGGGAGGCATTTCATCAAACCTAGCACACGGTTATTTCCAGTTCTAATATGAGAGCCCGGCTCAGTTTAACTGGGTTCTAACTGGAAGGGCCGTTTTATCAAAGATAAATCACCTTAGTTGCCATGGAAACCTGCTCCCAGCCAGGTTTAAGCAGCTGGCGATTTACCTGCTGCAGACACACTCAACAAAGATCTACCAATGAAAAATGAGTCAAAGACTTCTGTTACACAGTTTCTTATCATCTACGGCTTTAATATTATTGTAAATACTTAATTATGGTTTTAAAATTATACAAACAAGGATAGAAAATGTATAGCAGATGTTTTTGTATATTCTGAGAGAGTAGGTGGAGCTGTATTTCAATACTAATCTTCAGTTTCTTATGTGATGTAGTTCCTGAGATATTGGAAACTGAAAAAGAAATAAACACATACCCCCCTTCACTAAATGGCCCTTATCTCAAAAAGTACTAATTCAATCAAACTAAACATTTACAGTGTGGCTAAAAATGTGTTTAAATGATATATGAAATGACTCTTATGTGTTACACAATAGCTGTACCAACTAAAGATCAAACAGCGAAGACAACAGCTTCAGTGCTTTTCAACCACTGGTTTGTCTATTATGGCTGTCTGGCTCGCTTGCACTCTGATCACACTGGCCTCAAAACTTCTTCCTTGATCAAAGAGCTGTGCTGCACCTATGGGATTGTGAAAAGCAGAATAAATCATTGCCACACACAGGGCAACGTCCACGGCTACGCAACTTTTTTACTTTCTCTTTGGAAGGGATGGTCATCTCCAGGGTGATAAGGATTTGGGACTGGACAAACACAATAATTTGAATGACTCGACTCAACCTTTATTTATAAAGCACATTTAAAACAAGCAGAGTTGACTAAAGTGCTGTACAGATTACGATACAAAATACAGAAACAGAGACAATAGATTCAAACAAATTAAGGTTTGCTATGTTCATTTAACTCTGATTAAAAGCCAGGGAAAATACGTGTTTTTAAAGCCAATTTATAAACCTCGATTGATCTACAGAGTGGACATGCCAGGGCAAGTTGTTCCAGAGCCACAAATGCTCGGTCACCTCTGTTCTTATATCTGGTTTTGGGGGTGACCAGTAACATCTGTCCAGAGGATCTTAATGTCCTGGCACATTGAGAAGTTCCGTCAGGTACTGGTGGGCTAAATCATTAAGAAGACCTTTAAAAAACAAACAAAAAAATCTTAAAATCTATTCTAAAAGTAACTGGAAGCCAGTGCAGCGAAGCCAGGACGGGGGAAATATGATCACGTTTGCGTGTGCCCGTGAGGAGACGGGCAGCAGCGTTCTGTACCAGCTGCAGGTCGTGCAAGAGCCAATGTTCCAAGCTGGAATTGAGTGAGTTACAGAAATCCAAACATGTGTTGATAAAAGCATGGATTAACGTTTTCAAAATCCTTGTATGGCAGGTAACCCTTTACTTTGAAAAAAATTATTAAATCATAAATCATCAAGAGTACCATTTTCAATGACTGAGCTAAACTGGCGATCAAATTTCAGCTTCTCATCAAAAATTACACTAAGATTTCTTACTGATGATCAGGGTTGGGGTCAATTATAATTATAATTGTGTTATTGATAATTAATTAGCAGGAAAAGAATCTGGAGCCTTGAAAGGGTTTTCCGCCATCATCAGCATCTAAAAACTGCAGCACAAGTAGTTCAAACCGTTAGTTTTGGGGCCTCAAGGAGGTGCAAAAGGCTGTATGACAGGAATTCCCATGGTGCTCTTGTGAGGCCTGACGATAGGGTTCTTGTTCAAGATCATAAGCATAGAGGTAGTTAGTTGTCTGAGACCCACATCGTTGTAGCTCAAGACCACCCTGAGACACCAGACTACCCTGAGACAGGGGACAATACCAGAAATGTTCATAGTGACCAGATTCAACTTTGCTCCTTTGACACTTCTGTTGATGGAAGTTCACCCACGCGGAACCCACCCCTGAAATGGGTCTTGGTGCTACCGTACCCTCACATTTCCATTTCACACACACACCTACTCAAGTTCACATGGCTGACCAAGAGAAAAATCAGGGTCAGTTAGCAAAGCAAAACTATGACAGCACAGGAGGACATTCCCGAGAGGAAATGCCCCTCCCTTATACAGGGAAAGTACTACCTGTTACATAAGGGCAGACAAGTCTGGACTCAGGTCATTTCATTTTACATACAAGAGCTAGCAAAACATCTACAAAGTGACACACAGGGGCTTCCCCTCATTGTGATAGGAAAGAAACATCTGGACAAACACAAAAACTGTCTATGGGAGCAGGGTGGAGTAGTCCTGACAGGCCAGTTGTTCAAAAGGTTACCTGATTGGATTTTGGATAATGGATTGAATCAAATATTGAAAATGAGTTGTTCAAAAACTATTCTGAGATCGGATTAGATCATGTAATCCAATCTAGGTTTTAATCTGGATCAAAACCTCAGGTTGTGTCGTTCAAAACTTTTTAGTAGGATTTGGATAACTCTGATCCAAAAGAAAAATCAGGATTATTCTGATCCTAATAGTGTGTTTAATGTGATTTAAATTAAATTCTAACTGTTCAAACAAATTATATTTATCATCAGAATGGTTTTTATTCACCAAGTAAAGTTTAAAAACAGTACAAGGAATTCATCTTGGTAGTTGGTGCAAAGAACAAAAAAAGAACAAAAAACAAACCAGAAACAATAATAATAAATATAAAGGACAAATATATACAGTATACATATATACAAGTGCAACAGGTAATATTGCAGTAGATATACAGAGTAGTTCACACAACAGATCAATATGGTAAAATTAAAACAATCCTCTCAAAAGCTGTCATAATCAAATGTTCAATTCTAACTCTAAATGGAAACTTGATGTTTACAAAAACGTCCAAAAATCATTGTTCAAAAACAGTGCGTCTGACAGTGACATTCCTTACTGCATGTACAGCCACTCTCTCAATCTGAGAGAAAGTCAGAGGTACAGTTTGTCTTCATTTTTATCTGCTCAGGTGGATCATTGACCACACACAGAGCGCTGTTCCACTTTGTAGCAATATTCCACAGAAGAAGAAAAAGGCTGAATGTGTGTGTATTTTTAAGTTTGAATTTGAAGCATATGGAATGTTATTTTCTTTTTTTTCCCTTCCATTTTTTACTGGTCTAAAGATATATTATTAAAAGGTATTTGTATTTTATTTTTGTTTCTTCACATAACTGACTAATTTAGAGCACTAGCGATCTGGATTTTGTAATCTTAAAAGTTTTGTATCTAGATCAGACAGATTCAATCCATTTTTGCTTTGAAAAACTGGGATAAAATTAATTACCTGATTCTGAATAGTTAAAAAAGGGATTTCAAAATCCGAATAGTTTTGACCCAAATTACACCATTTGAACAACTGGGCTGACATGATGACATATGATGTGTGAACTCTGATTGGCTGAAATATCCAAAAAGGTGACACTCACATATAGAGGCAAATTATGTGAGTTTGAAGCTAAATACTGATATAATATAAATCAGTGGTTCTCAAACTTTTCAGCCCGCGACTCCCAAAATAAAGGTACCAGAGACCGGGGACCCCCACTGTAGCTGAAGGTGGTTGAACATAGACATGAACATTGAAGAACAGTCATGTGGACACAGGGTCATCTATAAGGGGGAACTAAAGGGGAGAGATTTTCGGGGTCCATCCATAAAGACAGCATAATGTTGCTCCATTGTTCTATAAATCTGTGATAACCACATTTATTTATCTGAATAATAGCCACTGTTATCCTGAAGGTTTATTATTATTTGTGCCATAGTCATCTTAAAGATGGAAATCCTTGTTTTAATCAGTAATAAAATGGGTTAAAAGTGACCAAAATGGTGGAAAAGGTGGTCAAATGTGATTTTAAAAACCACAGGAATTGGTTAAAAGTTGCAAATTAGAGTGGTCAAAAACAGACAGAAAAAGTGGTAAAAATCATTCAAAGTGTCAATATTGCTTTAAATGTGTCAGAAGTTGAGGGAGGGGTAAAGTAATTTAAAAAGTAGGGACAATTGGTTTAAACTGGAAAATAATGGGCATGAAAAATCCTGAATGAGGTTAAACTGGCAAAAATAACTTTAGGTTATTCACATAATCCCGGTTCTCTGAGTAAAATTATTGAGATGTCTCACTATGGGATGCACGCTCTGCTGCAGACCTCAGAAGCTCACTCATTAGCTCTCTCAGAAGCTCTCTCATTACACCAATCCTGATTGGCTGGTGAAACAGAGCCCAGGATGTCGCCAACCCCGAATCGAGTGTGCGCGCAAGCCTGCAGGCGGCTGCAGATCCTGACCTGCATAAGCCAAAGCAATCGCCTCCACCACCCAGTGTGACAGATGCTGCGTTGTGACAGGCTTCTCTTTACGGCGCAGAAACCAGGAGACAAACAGCCAATTGCTCCGCCTGAAGCTCCTTGTCATGTCTATGTAAGTACACACCGCACAAAGCGATCACTGCATATGAAGCTTCTGTTCACTCTGGTCAATAGGAAAAAATGAGCCCATCACCCTCGGCACGGAGGCCGGGATTCAAAATCATCCTCACATCACCCGGGAAGAGCGGAGTGCGTGACGGGTGTACCAAAAGCGCATGGATGTCACTGACCCGCTTAGCTGATGACAGAGCCAGCAACAAAACAGCTTTCAGAGACACAAACTTCAGGACTGTCTCCCCCAGCAGTTCAAAACAAGGACATTTAAATCCCTCTAGAACCACAGCCAGAACCCCTGGGGGCCCCAGTGGTCTGGATACGGGGAGGAGACTGCGTGCTACCTTCATAAAAAATGGCAAACCAGTGGATTCTGTCTCGCTGTTTTCTCCCTAAAGCCCACGTGACAGGCGGCGATCGCAGCCAAGTACACTTTTACAGTGGAGAAGGCTTTCTTTTAGTCAATCAGGTCCTGCAGAAATGAAAAAAAATCGCTCCCACCGGAAACTGAAAGCGGGTGTGTCCCCTCTGGTATAGTGGAAATCACACTCTGTGAGAGTCCCACCGCTGACAGTTTGAGCCACTCAGGGGCCAAGCCTGGGTGTGGGTGGAAAACCATGCCCCTATCCTGCGACAGCAGGTCCCTACACAGCGGGAGCTGCCAGGGTCGAGCGCACAGTAACTGGTAAATCTCCACCAGTGCATCACAGGCCAGTGTGTCCCAGCTTGATATCTTGTTCCCGCATCCACAGTGTCAGGCTTGGGAGTCTCCAGACCCTCTGGTGTGGGGAGCCATGGCCTCCATCCCTGCCGAGCAGGTGCGCAGGCAGGAAGTGGCGGTGGTTACCTAGGTGCTACCACGTGGCGGCTAGCTCATGCGCTAGCCAAGGAGGAAACAACCGGTGCCTGATAGTCGTGGAGGATGTCAAAGATTGTAGTGACCCAAACCGTTAACTGGAGTTCTAACGTCCGGGACTCAACAGCCGTGGTGGGGTGTTGTGGACAGTACTAGCCAAGCGTGGAGGCAAAGTAAGCACAGTTGTCGATCTGGTGTGACTGAGAAAACAAAAAGCATCCAAAAAACTAGTAGCGCTTGGCGACAGAAGCTATATAAGATCCGTCTGGTGACAGTTAAGCTATCTAGTTAGGACACGAGATGTGCTCAGAGTGAGAAGAGGTGTTTGAATGACGTTGCGCTGTCCGCCTCCCCTATTTATAATGAGATAGTTGCTTCTGAGGTCTGCAGCAGAGCGTACATCCCATAGTGAGACATCAAATGTAATATTATGAAAGACAACCATGAATTATGGTTAAAAGTGACAATAATGGGTCAACATGTGAGTTTTAAAGTGCTGAAAATGTCCTGAAAGTGGAAAAAATTTGCAGAAAATGCATTGAAATTTGATGACGTGGCAAAAAATATGGCAAGAAAAAGTGATGAAAATAAGTTAAAATATGGCAAGTTTGATGTAGTTGCAGAAAAGGGGTAAAAAGGGCCTCTGGCAACCCCCTCCCAGTGTCCTGCATCCCCAAATGGGGTCCTAATCCCTCGGTTGAGAACCCCTGATATAAGTGACTCCAAAAGACATTTCTGATACAAATTAGTAACAACGTTTTAATATTTAGATTTTGACCAATCATTTTTAATGCATTCATGTGATGAGTTGTGTATTGTTATTACCCCAGCATGTTTTTTAATTTTATCCCAAAAGTGTTAACATTTCTAATTACAGTAGCAAGAGATAGTAAGAAATAAAAGAGGATAAATGAATATAAAATTAAAAAAAGCTATAAAAACAGTAGCAAAGCAACAAAATTACAGATTTGAATTCAGATTTATGCATGTACATGCATACAGATATATTATGAACATATAATACTGAGAAAGTTATGAGCAGTAATAAGTGACTGATTAATGAGATCAGATGATCATGAGTTACTAAGTAAAATGGGAAACCCAGCTGTAGCTACTGCAGCTGAAACCAAAGCACATTATCCTACATGTTTCTATAGCAATCCATTTGTTCTTAGTCTCAGCTTGTGTCTGTATCTATAACTCTGATGTGTCACTGCCTACGTGACTTGTGTGAAGAAGCCACTTTCTTTCATTATTTCTCGTCAGTGTGTCGTCAATTTTCGTTTGACTCTTAGAAGCCTGTAAAAGTCCAATGAGGTAATGCCAGAGAGCTTCCTGCTGCAGATGCCAGGTTTGCACAGAGTGTTGCTGAGTCATCATGCAAAGCTTAGCTGCTGAATCTGCATCTTGAATTAAATTAAGAGCAAACCAAAATGGTTCCAGGACTTTTGCCCGTTCAGAACCACCTTTTTACTTTTATCTGAAGCAACAAAGTACAAATAATTGTTACAATACTTATGTAATTTTTCTGATGTCTACTTTACTTGAGAATTTATGTTTTTGGTGACTTTTCCTCCTTACTTGCTTGAAACGTTTTATTTACAAATTGTATCTATAATGAGTGCTAAATTATCCAGGTGTTCATAAAGGGTAACATTTAATTTGTTTCCATGTACCAGTATTCTACAAGCTCTTACAAAAAATAAAAGATGGAATTTGCTGGTTTAAAAATCCTGTTTTATTATTGAAGGGGCATTTATTGGCCGGACTTGCCGATGATAGAAATCACCGTTTATTCGACATCGTTCAAAAGCCTGGCCGATTAATCTGATGTCTTAACTTTTTAGCTGCGTTGAAATTCTGTCTTTATGTGCTGTGCGTTCTGCTTCATAAGCTGCCACTTGACAACATTCCTGACTCCAACTTCCTGAAAGTGCATGCCGAGGTACTGGCTTTACTCACCTGGTCAACCAGTCTATTAATCAGAAAGCAGTTCTGTCATTTTGGAAAAGGCCTATATTAACACCTATCTTTAAATCAGGGTCTAAAATTTTACCTGGTGTATTCAGGCGTAGTCCCTTGGTTTTTTTTTGGATGATTATTTTGACATGATCCATCAGACGGCTTATGTGGGGCGGTGCAAGTTTCTTCATTTTCTAAACTGCCTCCAATGCGAGTCACAAAAATTTAATAACAGGTGGCAAAAGCATGGCAAGAAAAGAGTGAAAAGTGATCAAAATGGACAAAAAGCAGTCAAGAGTGCCAAATAACTGAGCAAAAAAAACGGAAACGGGTGGTATATAATTGCAAAAGGCAACTTAAACGGGCAAAATGTCGCAAACAATCGTGAAAAAGGGCAAAAATATTAAACAAAAAGAGGCACAATGTAGGGACAAAAGGAAACAAGTGGTATTTATTGGGCAAAAGGTAGTATTTTTGGATGTAAAGTTGCAAAAATGATTAAAGGACAAAATTTGGATACAAGTGTCAAAAAGACAATGAAAACCCATTTGTTTCTACAAACTTTTTTTTTAAAGTGGCTTCTACATGGTGTCTGCTGATAATGTAAATGCAAAAATCCATTTGTCAGTGCTGTGTTTTTAGATCTAGAGAAATATCGACCAAGTATTACTAACCAAACCGTTGCTTCCAATCTTATCGAAGGACTCAAAGTACATGACTGACAAAAAAAGCTGCCTCATGCTTAACTCAAAGACGACTGTTTCCATGACTTTCAGGAAGAAATTGAAAAACAAACAAATACCAATGAATCAAACAAGACCCTTTGTGTTTTTGGATGGAGAGGAACTAGAGTTAGTGACTCAGTTTATTTATCTTGAAGTTGTGCAAGACTCCACCCTGACTTTCAAGAAACACATTAAAAAGGTGACTAACATATGTACCCTCCCAGAGAAACAACATTTTTTAAATCTTATGTCAAGTGTTTAAGGGGAACTCATCAAAAAAAGAAACTGAAACTAGCGCTAGATCCACACTGAGGAAGGAATGTGAAGTGCAGTTTTTGCCAAAATGTTCTCAGTGAAAGTTGCACAAGCTGGAACAACTTACCAACAGTGTTGTGCTAGTTACTGAAAAAAAGTAACTAGTTATCGTTACTAGTTACTTCATTCACAAAGTAACTCAGTTACTATTTTAATTACTTACATCAGAAAGTAATGCGTTACTGGAAAAAGTAACTTTTGAGTTACTTAGAATTAAAAAATGGAGAATTTTTTTTGGGGTCATTTGTGTCCGTTCAGCTTCATATCAGTGCTGCAATAATATAATAATCCACTGTGCCCCTGTATTAACATTGCTTTGGATAAAAGCCTCTGATAAATGAAATGTTATTGTATCCAACCCTAGTTTCTAATCATTTACATTCACAGTACATTCAAGTATTTTTTTCAATGGCAGTTAATTTACCAGAGAAAATGTTACAAGGATTTGTGAAATAAATAAAACACAAAACGACCTGAATATTATTCAAAATCAAAGATCAAAAATTCAAGTGGCTTCAGCATCATAAAAAGGTTGTGTTTAGCCTTAGAATGTTCCCTTACAGCATAAGTACAAAAACTAGCAATAATGTTCAACATAAACACAAAAAACCTTCTAAAATAAATAAATGAAAGCGATCTGAATTAACATTCGCAATAAGATTTGACTAACTCTGATGTGCATGTAAAGCACAAAACAGCTGCTCCAAAATTAAAACTGTAATTTTTCAGCCTTAGCACAGTAATGTAAAGTAAGCTGTGCGTATTCCAGGTTCACATTCTGCTGTTGAAAATACTTATAAAAATAAATGTGGAAAAACTAATTCACAGCATTTTTCTCAGCTACACAATGCTAAACATATCAGGCTAATGAGCTGCTGTTAACGGTGACTCAGCAGCAGTGACAGGCTGCATATTTACAACAACATCCCGTGCAATAGTTTGGCTGATCTGTCCCTGGATAAAAGTCACAGTCTGTTAAAATCCATACACTGTTGTTTCGGTGCAGAGGCTTCCCTCACGTCCACCATCGCAGCGTTAGCTTAGCTTCAACGATGCATCTTTTGGAGACAGGTGAGTAAAATAATGCGCGTATTTCCACTCTGAGAAGCTGATCCTGCTCTTGCATTGACTCGCCATGATTGCCGCACGTGATGTAAACAGAGACACGCAGACAATGCTTCTTCTGTTTTACCGTGGTTGGCACGGCGTCCCACAAAAAAAAAAAAATGTAGCGCTAGTGTAAACAAGAAGTACACTGCAGCTAGCAAAGTAACGGACAAACGCACCATATTGTAACGGTAACTGCGTTATTTCTTTAAAAAATATTGCGTTACAGTACTAGTTACTGTCAAAAGTAACGTTGGGCCCAACACTGCTTGCCAATGATAGTCAGAAACAGCAACACCGTTGTTTCATTCAAGAAACTACTTAAAGAATGGCTTTAAGAACCAAATTTGTGATCACTAAATATGAGTATCCACATAATCTATTCTCCATGTGCTAGTATAAGTGAGTGTGTATGTATGCATATATCTTGTTGAACAGGGTTGGGCATCTATCTATAACGCAAGGAATCTGTCTGTCTGTCTGTCTGTGTGTGTGGCCTAAATATCTCTGTGGTTCAGTGACAGACAGAGCTGAGACTTTCAACATGGCTGCCTTTTGGTTCAAAGGTGTGCAACGTCAGATTTGTTTGGACTGCAATAGTACCGTTAATGAATTATTTCATAAAATAGTCCACTACCACTGGAGCAGAGCCACTAGTCATGTGCACGCCAGAGCCATTCGCTGCATGCCATAGCCACGTGCGCGGCAGAGCCAATCACTGGAGAGCCCACACCCACTTCCTGGTTTTGAACAGAGCAGCGATCCGCTGTGTGTCTGTCTAATTTTTTATAGCAATACATACTTCTTCTGGGCATTGCACTAGTTTTAATCAAAACACCTTAGTTGTATCTGATTATGTGTACTGTGTTTGTATTTTTCATTACACTGTCACTGTGTATTGTTGTGCAGCTGTGTATGTTTAGCCTTTTATATTCTGTATCTGCTTCCACCCCATTCATCCATGTTAATTGTTTGAGATTTGAGCAACTTTGTTTTTATTTTTTCTACATTGTATTAATGAAATATCTTTTGCCTTTTCTAATTGATCATTGGCTTTACTGTCCTTATGTTGACAGTGTTGTAAGCTATTTTTTTTTCCTGCACTCTGCTATCTTAGCTTACGCGCCCCAGAACTTTAAATTGAATAGCTCGGAATTAAAATTCGTAGAGGATGTGTTTCTCAGGTATGCTCGTTTATTATTTTGTTTGGGGGATGACATCAACTATAAGATCTGGTAACCAGAGAAATTCTAAAACTAAAAACCTGGTTTAAAAAAAAAAAAAAAAAAAAAAAAAAAAAAAAAAAAAAGCAATTGTTATTACTTTAAGTTGCAGACTGCACCTTTAAGGAATATTTTAACTTTCTGAGATACTGAATTTGTGATTTTCATTACTTGTCAGTTATAATCATCAAAATTAAAAGAAATAAACCTTTGAAATGTGTCAGTCTGTGTGTAATGAATAAATATAATATACAAGTTTCACTTTTTGAAAGGAATTACTGAAATAAATCAACTTTTTCATGACATTCTAATTCTATGACTAGCACCTGTATATGCCCATCACAAGGGGAATGGACTCGTGGGATAAAATGTGTGCATAATATAACTAAACTACAAATCAATAATCACACATGAATAGAAAGTTGATCACACACAAAAAAAAATTACTTCACATTCTGCAGGTCATTGTTAAAATTTTCCCACACTTTATTTTCTTCTCCAACACTTAAAACCCAAATGAAAGTGAACAAATAAATAAATAATCTAATCATGAATTCATGTATTGATCCATCCATCCACGTTCTTCTCCTCCTGTCAAAATCACTGCCACCACTAGAGGGTGCTACCTCAAACTTGTGTTCATTTAAAACCCACTTGAATTAAAGACATTTAGAATATTAAGATACTATCTAACAACAAGTCAGCCATTAAACACAGCCAGGGGTAGACTGGGACTAAAACTAATTCCTGGCATTTCTCTCCAGGCCAGCGACTACGTTATCAGTGACCATGGAACACTTGGATGGACTGATCAATGGTTCACGGCTCAACTAGTCTGGAACACTCAGATGGTCTATCCTTCTATTCTATTTTCCCCTCTGTTCACTAACCCCAACCAGGTGAAGCAGATGTTTGCCACCTCTGAACCTGGTTCCACTGGGGATTTCTTCCTATAAACGCTTGTTCATGTGGATCTTGTTGGGTTCTTTTTTTTTTTTACTATGGACTTGATATTTTGTTAAGCGCTTTGAGATGACTGTTGTAATCTGTGCTATATAAATAAAGTTGAATTGAAGTTGAATGTAGAAGTTATTAAGTTATTAATGCTCAAAATGTGGCTCTTTGTCTTCATTTTAATTAATATTCTCCTAAAAATCCTTAAAAGGGAGAAATGTTTAACCTCTTATCCTTTTCCATCTCATCTTTATTCCATTTTTGCCCTTTTTCTTATTTGTTATCTATTCTTGCAAGTTCTTTTTGATACTTTTATCCAATTTTTGTCTTTTTTTCATTTTTATGGCCACTTTTCATCCAAATTAGCTACATTTCTACCCAATAAATACTACTGGTTTCATTTTCTTTGTAGATTCTGCCTCTTTTTGTTCCATATTTTTGCCCCTTTTCACTTGTTTGTCACAATTAGCTAATTTTCATCCAAATAAACTAACTTTTACCTGTAAATGTTACTGGTTTCCCTCCATTTTCCCTCTTTTTGTTCCACATTTTTGTCTTTTTCACTAATGTTTGTCACATTTTGCCCATTTTATTGTCAGCTGTAACACAGAACACCACACATGAGAACTGTTTTCACCTTTATTTTTATTATAGTTTTGAAGCGGCAGCTCGACAATAACACACGGTTTCAGTTTCGACCGTGGAGCGAAAGGGAGATAGAAACTAATCACCGGTAAAAAAAAATCCCAGTAAACCTCTGGAAAACAATCACCAGGAATAAATATTTGCTCCCTGGTAAAGATAGTAGCTCTAACAACAGGTAAAATGATAAACTTGGTGATATTACAGCCTGTGAATCCAATACAGGGACGTAATTACTCCACCTCCGGGTCCTAGTGCCTGCCTTCCGCTGAAGCCTGTTCCGTTTATTGTGTTTACAGAGGTCCGTGTGTGTGTGTAATAAGTCCGTGTGAAAGTCTGCATGTTTATGCCTCCGTCCATCTACTCTTTTCATTATATCCATGTCTTTTAAGGCTCTTATTAAATAGTCCAGGCTGGAGTCCGGGCCACCTCCATCTTGGATTATGTCGTCACCAGCGCGTCATCGCCGCAAGTCGCACAAGCACAAAATGATACAAATTAACTTAAAGTGGCTTTAACCAACGTAAGTGTTTACAAGAAAGAGGAATTATCTAATTCGGAATTAAAAATGGACTAAACCAGCCATCTAATTTAGAATCAACTTTAATTCGGAACTAAATTAGCATTAGGAATTATGTGTTTACAAGGTCAGGTTAAAGAGGAATTAACTTTTATTCCGCTTTAAAGAGGAATTAAAGTTCCCATGTAAACATGGCCACTGTAGAACTATGTTTCTAATTATAGACTGCACACCATTTCTATTACATTACAATAGGATACAAAGGTTAACTGGAAGTCTTGGTGTTTCCTTTAGTGAATCCAGTGAACTAGAGCACAAACAAAAACTTTTTATTTATTTAAATTAACCACATTTACATCGTGAAAAGTTAGTGATTGTAAAATCATTGAAATCTGGAAATTAAAAAAATATATATTTAGTTTGTAATTTCTTCAAATTGATAAAAAAGTAGCGTAGCAAAACAGCTATTATGGGGGTGTACAAGTTAGCCAGTAAAATAATTGTATGTATAAAATACATTTGCTTTTGTTATTTAGGAAAACCCAAACTTAAAGTGTACCTGTTCTCAGTGTTGGTGGATAAGTCTTTGTAAAGAAACCAGGACACGTCCATATTAAAAAATAAGAACTATGTTAACACATGTAAATAAAGATGAAAACTGGAGAAAAAAATTTGGAATCAAATACAAATACTAGTCATATCAGGTCAAAAACAGAAAACTGTCTTTCTAATTACAGGCTGGTGGAAATGAACTCACTATAGACGGAAACTGATGCAAGATTTACGTAATCTTTCTCAAGAGCCTCAAGTTTTAAAGATAAAAAACTCTCTTATCAAACAACAATGGGAACGCATGCGTACAGGAAGATCAATAGAAGGAAAAGTAACTTATTCATATTGTAAAATACCCTATTTTACTGAACAGGATGTTTCTACAGCAGTTATTCTAAATTATCCCATAGAAGTGTCTGTCAGTGATGCTCAACATGTGCCTCTTTATGTCTTAATTTTAATTATTGTGTCCTTTGACACTTATCCAATTTTTTTAATCAACTCTTTAACTGCTTTTTTGCCACTTTTAATCTAAATAAACTACCTTTTGCCCATTACATACAACCCGTTTCTTTTTTTAGGCAATTTTTTTGCTACTATTGATTTCTTTTGGCCCATTTTAGTCACTTTTCTTGCCACGTTTCTACAACTTAGACATGTTTTTGCTACCTGTTTTTTTCTTTTTTTAATCGCTTCACTTACATTACATCGCTGTTAACTCTGTTTATTAAACAGACTGAACAAAACCTGTTGACAAATGATAAGCATTGTCATGTTATGTTTATAAAGCTATTTTTAGATCCTCCCCTCCCTCGACTCTGACGATAAAGCAAAGCCAGCCCTCTGTTCATAGTATAGACTACCTGCCCTTTGATTTTTAGCTGCACAAGTATACTAAGCTTCACGGTAAAGGTGTTGCTTTCCAAAGTACTGCATTTCACCATCATCCATCTTCAAACACGCTTTGTCCTCATGGGCGCTAGGCGGGGGTACACCCTGGACAGGGCGCCAGTCCATTGCAGCATTTCATCGTCATGGCATTCTCAATACAAGACCTATTTAACACTTGATCACCAAGTAATATATAATGTACATGCATTTTGAATTCAGGAAACATTTTAAGATTAAAAAAAAAAAAAAAAAAAGGAATACACCTAGTGTAAACAGATGTTCATTTCTAAGGTGCAAGAGGAGGAGCAAAACAGTTTCTCTCATAAATTAAAACTAATATGTATACTAATGATGATTATTATTTATATTATGACTAACATTAACTCAAATTAAATACCAACAAACTCGCATGATTTGGCTCGATTTAAATATGATAGTATCCCATCTCAGGATGTCGCCCACAAGTTTTGGGGCAAACTGAGGTTTCATTTCAAAATAAAAGCCCCCCAAAGAAGCACATCTGGAATGTAATTCCTATAACTTCAAAAAATGATTAAAAATAAAATAAAAAAAAATCCCCCCACTGTTACAGCACCGTTCTACTTTAGACTAATACTAGATCATCCCAAGATGCCACCCACAAAGGTTTGGAACAATATTATGTGTCATTTCAAAATAAAAGCCCCCCAAAGTAGCACATCTGGGGTGCAACTTTTTTATAATTTAAAGAAAAAAAATATTCAAGCCAATAATTATTCATTTTGAGTATCATAATTATTAGTTTTAATCTTTTAGTGAAACTGTGATGTTTACTAATTTTATAAAAGTGCTTACAGCAGGTAGATTTTTTTTTTTTAAAACTTAAAATGTTTCATACAATTATAATGCATTTATTTCCTTGGTGATTAAGTCTTAAATGATCTATTCAGTGGGAGGTGCCTTGCAGCTAAAAATAGATTTCTCTATTCTTTAACCGTGAAGAGGGCTGGCTTTAGCCCAGCCTGATTGTTATTAGGTGGGATGGTCTTAGTCCACATCCAGTTATAAAGCATCTTCTGATTAACCTTGAGGTTCACTATGTCGGCCAGATGCACGTTTTCAGCCTAAAGACGGTACAGGTGCCGCCGCGGGTCTGAATAGTGTCTGTCTCACCTGTCTGTCTGTCTGTCTGTCTAACTCCGTCTCTTTCTCACCCCACCTGTAGCTGTCCCTGTGCGCGTGGCTCGGTGTCGGGCTCACCGACTCCACGGGCTGCTTGAACGAGGAACAGGTCCAGTGGCGCAAGACCAAGTACGAGCGCGACAGGGAGCGGATAGTCGCTGCCTCCAGAGAGCTGTCTGTGCCCGGGCCAGGCCCTCGCACATGCGCAGAAGCGGCGAGGATGCGTTTCAATGAGAGTGTGAGCCACCGCTCTCTCTCTCCGTGGACATACCGGTAAGTAGTGATGGTGGGATGAAGCCTCACGTCTATCCTTATTCTTTGTCTCTCTACTTAATTCTTTCACCTTTTTTCTAATTTGTATATGCCAAAAGTAGGCAACTTTTATCACAGCAGGGCCACAAAACTGTGTTTGTTTGATTAGAGGGCCACATTATCAACATTCATGTCAGCATTCACAATAATGAGCGATCTGAGCATTAACACAGGAAACAACAAATAGTATTTATAGTCATTTTGTGTGTTTTTCTGTCATTCTATGTATGTTTGTTTGTTGTCGTCTTGGTCGTTGTGAGGCATTTTGTGCATTTCTGTAGTCCTTGTAATGTATTTTTCCTGTAAAATATGTTTTTTTGGAGTCATATTGTGTATTTGTGCTGTCATTTCGCGTTTTTGGGAGTCATTTTTGTCCATTTCTGTTATTGTTTTGCTTGTTTGTTAGTACCGTGGGTTTGTAGAGTAATTTTTTGAGTTTTTGTGTACCTTCGCTGTGATTTTCTGTACTTTTGTATATTTTTCCGAGTAATTTTGTGTATTACTCTTGTCGTTTTGTTCATTTTTGGAGTATTTTCTGTGATTTTCTCTTTTTTTTTTTACTGTATTTTCCTGCAATGTTGTAAATTGTATTTCTTTTAATGTATTCTTGCTTTTAGTTTGTGTATTTTTCTGTCATTTTGTAGGTTTACTTTGGGGGCCGCATAAAATTAGATCGAGGGTCGCCAGTTGTTTGTCTGGTCTATGCATTGTGTCCTCATTTTGTTTCTGTCCTACTTCATCTTGTCTATATCTATTCTTTAATCTTTTTCCATCTCCATCCTTTGAATCTGTCATCCCTGCACTCTTCACTCTTCATGCGTGTCTTTGTCTGCTTCCTGTTGCAGTGAGGATCGACATGAGGACCGCTTTCCCGAAATTATCCCCTTCGCTGAGTGTCTGTGTCATGGTTGCATTGTGGGCGGGAAGGAGGACAGTAGCTACAACTCCATTCTTGTCGTTACCACCCAGCAGGTCCTGATAAGGAGCCCCTGCTCGACAGATAAGAGCAAATACGCCATCACCAAAGACTTCATCAAAGTCCCCGTGGCCTGCACGTGCGTCCACCCCAAGGTCACAAGGTCCTGAAAACCACTGTCACAGTTTATTGTTTTTTCGATCTGACTAAATAGTATTTACAGTTTAAGCACTGATAGAAGCCCCGACTAAACAAACTGTTATTTAATACCATTCAGGTTACTTTTAATCAGAATTCTGTGTTAGATGTTTACATGAAAGTGGTAACCATGGTAACTATGCTTCAGGGTTGGGGTCAATTACATTCAATTACAATTACAGTGACCAGCATTTTTTCCAATTATTATTTTTCCACTGAAAGTCAATTACAATTACCTTCTCAATTACTAAAGTCAATTAGAATTATTTACAATTACAGAGCCTGAAATAAAATCCCTAATACAAGTTATCCTTCCTCTTGTGTTAGCATCTCTTATGATAACTGGTCCTAAACAGCTGTAAAATACACTAAGAACAAATATCATCTCATTTATTTCCCATATATTGGTTAGTTGGTTGTTAGGCTTCCTAATCAATGAAAATATAGGTTTTAATATTTTTTTAAACGGTAAAATGTGAGAAAGCTTGATATGAAACATTTTAATAATTGTTAACTACATATATTATGTGTAGAACTGTACATTGAAATGTAACATGGTTCCGCAGTTTTGCGTTAAATTATAATTGACAATTTTTATAGAATTTTTAAAGCAATTGCAATTACAAAGTCAATTATCTGAACTCAATTACAATTTAAATACAACAGCAACATATTTTTATAATCACAATCCCGCATTAATTGTAATTAATTTTCAATTACACTTATAATTGACCCCAACCCTGTTACACATCATATCGGTGCCACGCCTTTTTTTTTTTTAAATAACTACTGCTATTTTAGGTCATTTCTCAACAAGGATGCACAAAGTTTTATTTTCTTAAATGGTTTTATATTTGGTTTGGTTTTGCTTCATTATATGAGCATTAAGCATTTTTTTATTTAGGGAAAATAGAAATACCCTGAGCTAATATTTTCAGTTTGGAGTAAAACCAACACATTGAGTTAAATGAGTCGGTTTCTCATGGTTTAAAGTAAAAATGTGAGCAACCTTTTTGTTTTTTATGTTTTTTAATTGCTTTGGTTTGCACAAAAATGATTAATGTGAAGTACATTAATGTCCACAATAGTAGATAAAATCTACAGTGAACAGTTTTATTGAAACAGAGTGTTTTACCTAAAAAATGTGAGTACAAAAAAAGTTCATCCTTTAAAGTTGGATGGCTTTGGTCATTGAATGACCATCAAGGAGAAATATTGCTACTTCCAGCACAGGATCTTGCAGAAAGTTCTACAACTTTTCTTAGTGTTGCTGCTACCCATGGGATGTCTGTAGTACGATGTCACTCATTATTGGCGGTGAAGCTCTATAAGTACACGCGTAGATTTTTAGGTGTCATGAGCTGACCCATGGAACACTATGTTCATGTCAGATGTAAATTATGACTAGAGAAGCAGACTCCTTTTGGAAATCTATGTATGAAGAAAAAGCATAAACGTGGTGCTTTACAAACAGGGTTTGGAACACATTAAATTCAGGTTAGGTGCTGTAAAAACGCACAAGTGTTTTTTTCAAGGTAAAATCTGATCCTAAAAAATGTGTTTTGTTTATTTATTTATTTTTTTTACATTTGTTTGTTTCATTTTTTTTAATCATATTGCTTTTGTTTGTGGATTTAAAAAAGTTAAAATCCTGCCCTTTAGTGGACAATACTAGTAAAAGCACTGAAAATTGACAATGTTTGTTACTTTAAGTTTCAGCTTGTAACAGCTCGTTTTGTTTTCTTTTGGGTGTTATTTGATGGATCTTAGTTTGTTTTAGTTTATGTTTTTTTTTTTCTTTTCTTGGTGCTCATCATAAAGCTTGAACACATGTTTAAAGTTAATGGTTTAAGTCCCCTTTAGGAGTAGAGATATTTTGTTAGCATTGTAAACTGTGAAGCTGACTGATTAACAATGTCCTGTGGGGTTCCTCAGGGCTCTGTTCTTGGACCCTTTCTATTCAGCCTTAGGCTTCCTTTAGGACACATTTTGCAGAGTGAGAAACTTACAGCCCTCATCTCTAAGAGCTAAAGACCAAGTCTGAAACCTTGGCATACCATGTGAACATTTTTAATTCCAAGTTAAGTGATCCATTACTGCTTATGACCAATATTTTTAATAATTTCATTGTTGATTTTAAACTCATGTTTTCATTCTTGATTTCTAAACTGTTGAATGAGTACTAAATGTTTACTTTAATCATGTAAAGCACATTGAAATGCTTTGTGTATGAAATGCTCTATATCAATAAATGTGCTTTGCCTTCAAATCTCAAATGAAATAAAGTTCTTCAGCTCATTTACTCTCTCCTTTTTACTTAAAAATGTCACAGCTGCCGAGTTCAAAAAGTCTGTAAGGTCGATAAAAATGATGTGAAATAAACATTACAGGTTCAAGTTTTTTTAAAACAGGAAAAATTTATTTTAAAAGGTAGTACAAATGGCAGTGTTGCTGTTTTAGCATTATTGCCTTATAGCTTTAGCCCCTTCTTTAAAAATGGCACATAATGAGAAATGTAAAGGTTGGCCTGATTTTTCTAAGATTGCTACTATAAATTAGTTTTCTCCCTTGTCTTAAAGTGGTTTTGCTAACTGTTTGCCTGATTTTTTAAATATAGTAATTGCTGCAAAATTAAAGCTGTCTTCTTTTTTTTTTAGATACACTGTTTAAATTAGTGTTAGCAAGGATGTTGCAATATGATACGTGGGTCGCGATACGATATCACAAAATATCGTGATATTCTACCCAGTTAATATCAAAATTAAACGTAGAGATGAAAAATCAAGTTGCTGTATATGTTCATCAGAAGATATTGATCGTTCAGAGGACAAATTGAGTCAAAACTATTTGCTTCAAAATATCTATTAGTGTTTTTGCACAATTTTACTGAAAAAAAGAAAATGCAGTGTTACACACTGCCATCATAAAATAAAGTGCAACAAGTTTCTTTTCACTGAAACTACTGTGTAGAAGTCTGATAGTAACCATGGCAACATAATGACAGCATTGTAACAACTGTAAGTGAAAACATTAAGGATAGATCACTTCACCCTGAGTTACTGACAATGCACAAAAATAAGGAAAATAATTTCTCCTATTGTATCAGTTTAAACACTGATCTGAACAGATTATATGAAAATAAAATGCCTGTGCATACATAAATATTGCAGGCATTACACACTGCCATCATAAAATCAAGTGCATCAAATAACCATTGCAACACATTGAAAGCATTGTAACCACCAAATATTGCGTAAATACACACAAATATTGATTGAATATTTAAAAAAATCATAATCGATTTTGTAAATAAAAAATATCCATTTAAAATCGGCACGAAAAAAAAAAAAAAAAAATCGCGATATATCGTGAAATATATTTTTTTCACACCCCTAGGTGAGATACAGTTTTTGATATTTGAAGTTTATTCCATAAAGGTTCACTTATATCTGCTGCATATTCCTATGAGTTGTTTATTATTTTTTTCTGTTTCCGTCTTATAAGCAGAGTAAAGAAATAAAAAATAATTTTACAGCCCAGAGTATCGATG